>NC_089581.1:104977975-105277975 GCF_019320115.1 Miscanthus floridulus
ACACTAGCAAAAGAGCTCGAAATTTTTAGTTGTGTATTGCCAGATAAGTTTGTGGCAGGCTGTATCATTGCAAAGCTACCATAGGCTTAGATAGATTTTGCTACTTCTCTAAAACATAAGAGACATGAGTTTGGCATTGCCGACCTCATTGGCTCTTTGGATGTTAAAGAGAAGGCAAGGGCAAAGGACGTCTGTGGCAATAAAACTATTGAAGGAGGTTCTAGTGCCCATGTGGTGCAAAAAAATCCTCAAAATTCTAGCAAGAACTCAAACAAAAGAACACAACACCCTTTAAGAAGAAGAAGAAGAATAAGGAAAAGGGAAATTGTTTTAGTTGTGGTAGGCCTAGGCATTATGCTAAGGATTGTCCGGATGGCAAGTGGAAGCCTAAGAAGAAATATGCAAATATGATTGAAGCAGATAGAGGAACATCGGGGTATGGTAATTTTAGTTTTTCATTCACCTAATTGGTGGGTGGATACTATGCAGAACCACCTGAAATAACATCCTTTCGGATTGCTCGTCTTCCACTAGACACTAAGCACCCCAAAAGTTAGCTACATCGGATAGTTCCATCGAGCACACCCCAAGGGAGAACTCGAACAATCCATGTTTTTACTCTAGGATCCAATAATGAGAATGAGTTTACAATACTTAGTCCATTTCATACAACAAGAGTTCTCGGAAATACATTATTACAATACCAAGTTCAGAGTGCAGAATTTAAACAAAAGAATTGAAATAAACATCTAATGATAAGATACAAGGATCCATATGTGCCCACCAAATGAATCCTCCATACAATAGCCACTCCTCAAGCTGCACCTACAATAGGGGTAAATAACCATGAGTGCACTAATGTACTCGCAAGACTTACCCGACTAGTGGGAATAATTTCCCTGACTCCAAAGGATACGATAAGCTTTATGGTTTGCTGGGTTTCCTTTTTGTTTGCGAAAAGCATTACTAGTAGTGAATCCTTATATATGTGTTTTATTAGCAGTCATGATTAGTTCTTTAACTAACCATTCTAGGTACGCACCTATTCTACTTTCAAGCAAGAGTTGAGCAATTCAGATACATTCATTCCCTTTCATCTTCTAGTTCTTACTCCGGTGCTAGATCATAAACAAGTCGTACCGTATAACACGGTGATTCATGAACCAATGTATCACAGCTGGGTACCCTAAAACACACGCCCCTGCTTGTACCCCAAGCACAAGCAAGACCAACCCACCACTCTCCTATCAAGGGGTCTAGGTCCCCATCCAAACTTGGACTCCAAGCCCCCACTCCTGAGTCCTAGACTCAGTGTGGTGCTTAGACCTCCACCATCCCTGCCTCCAATCAGTCAGTCTAGAAAGAGCCAAAACCCACTGACAAGAGAGCAACAAGCCTTCCCTCTCCCATAAGCAAGTTTGTGCTCAGGATAATAAGTCTAGTGACCTGACTAGAATCCACTGCCAATGGACTGGTCCTTAACCGACACGGACAGGGAAAATAGTGTAATCAAGCTATGCCTCGTTGGCCACGGGACACAACCTATTACACCCACCAATACCCATACCATATCCCTGCCCTGGTCTCCATTTGCTTTCATGATTTTATTATGAGAGTAATAATAATCACCTATTGTGAGTAACGATAGGTTACTCACGCTACCGATAGCCTAAGTGTCGGTGCAGAAAGTGACCAACATATAAATATTTAGTAGTTTTACCATACGTTATGATCAGGAGGTGGCCTAGCACTCAATGACACATGGTTTATACTAGTTCAGGCAACATGCCCTACGTCTAGTTTGAGTCAGTTGGTGACTTTATTCCTAAGCCCAGGTGCTCCAAGTTTGCAGTGGGGTTACAAACGAGAAGGAGAAAGATGGGGGGTACAAGAGGTCCGATTAGACTCTGGTCAGGGGGACCGAGAGTGATGGGAACTCCGCTATGCGCTATGTGTTTGAGCGTGTGCTCGAGGTTTGCACCTGGTGGTTCTGTTGTTGTGTACTAGTGAACTTGATCGATCTGAATCAACCTATCTATTGGAAGAGAGTGCATCCCTCTTTTATAGATGAAGGGGATGGACTTAGAAGTGAGAGGGAGAGAGTACGTTCACCTCTAAGTCTTGCTGTCCACACCGACGGGGTACAAGATGATGGTAGGCGCCCACAATACTATTGAATGTCAGATGCACGTGGGAGGTTGCGTCAGTCTTCTTTAGGTATGGCAGATGTTGGTACCTACTATACTGTTGATGCCGAGAGGCATGCTGTAACACCTCGGGTGTTTAAATACTAAAATATGCCATGTCATCATATGCATAGTACATCATTCATGTGTTAGTGAAAACTTTGATATGCATACACTAAAACAAGTTTACCTTTATGTGGTATGTGTTGAATTGTATTGTTTGAATCAAGTTCAAAAGTTTGTTTGGATTTGAATTTTCAGGAAAACCCTGATTTTCAGTATTTAAATCCTACCCTAAAAATCCATTTCAAAATCTAAGCACATTTTGGGATTGAGCCTAAAAGCACAAGTGTAGAGCTTGTCAAGTTATACAAAGTTTGTTTTTGGAGTTTTCAAAGTTGTTATGAAAAATTTGAAGTAATTTGAAAAGGCGAAATTCGTTAAATGTCCCCTATTTGAATTCAAAATTTCAATTCAAAATGTAGACCTGAATTAGGGGAGTGGTTATAAAAGCAAAGTTCTAGAACTTTGAATTTTGAGCAACTTTTATTTTTGGAGATTTTTTAGTTATACAAATTTGGGAGTAATTTGGGATTTAAAACGAGTGGTAGTTTGGTAATTAGTTGGAACAGTGGAAGCAGGCACACTCTCGCCGTCGGTGAGCTTCCATCGGCTTCTACGTGCACCCTCAGGCACCACCTCTGGCCTTGATGTGTCTGCATCATCATGGTGTGTCAAGCGCACTGTTCCCCGTCGCTTTTCGCCCATTGGATAAGTTTGGAACAACGTCGCCATTCTTCTTTCTCTCCTCTGTTTCCCGCCGCTGCCGCCTTAGTTCCGTCGAGCTTGCCTCGCCTCCTCAGCGCAAAACAGCCTCAGCAAAGCAGTGTTTGAGCTTCGCTTGCTCCTTGCGCACCCAGTAGACCAACCCTTGAAGCTTGACGCCGCTGAGAACCCGTGGTGCGTGTCTTTCTTCCCCGCGGCCGACAGCCTCACCGTCATGCTTGCGCCGTCGTGGCCAGCGCTCCACGGTGCGCCTCTTTCTTTGATCATGGTAGTTCTAGCTTCGCCTTGATCCCGTGTTGCTCTATGACTGATTATTTGATCCTTTTGACCATCGCAGTCGCCTGAACGCTGTCACCGACGTGGTTCACGCCATCGTGATCGCTGTGACCGTCGAACCGCCTCTCTATTGTTCCTCCGGCTCGTCCATCGCCTTCAACGTGATTGGGGTGAGCTCCTAGTTCTTCCCGAGTCGTTTGTTTCACTGTTACCGGTCTCCTGTCGCCGGCGTAGCGCTACCGTGCAGTCGTGGCTACCATGGCCGGCGTAGTGTTTGGTCCCATTCGTAATTGATCTTGCTAGTGCCACAAATCGATGCGCCATGTTGTTGTGATCGTGTTGGTGACTTCGCTGTCGTTAGTGACCTCGCCATCGGCGAGATTTCGCCGGTCAGCGCGTAGTCACCATAGTCAACCGTGGGAGGTTGGGGATGACAGGTGGGACCCCGCTGTCAGTGACTCAGTATTCAAAATGGATTTTTCTATTTTGCAGATTTGAATGGATAGTGATAGTTTTTGTTATTTTTGTGTACAATTATTTATAGTTCCAAAAATTATGAAAATTTTTGTGTGACATCTCTGTGATGTATATTATTTAATAAAAATATGAAATATTGTTTTTCAGTCATTTTTGAATGTGATGAAAATTGCTCAATTAATTAATAAATGGGTTTCTAGGATTTTTCTAGGCTTAATTGGATATCTAAAAATTATGTAATTTGTTTTGCCACTTACTTATCATGTGATGAACCTTTACAAAAAGTTTGAGCTCAATTGGAACAAGTTGATTTATTTCATAATTTTGAATTAAATAATTAATTCATAAAATCAAATAGTAACCTTTAATGATTTAGTTTTTTCTTGAATTTTTGATTGAGTGATGACCTTGGGTAATTAGTTGGTAATGATCCTTGGTAATTGAAGTATGTGTTATGAAAAAGGTTTAGTTAGTTTGACTTGCAACTGTACCGCGAAGGAAAGTTGTATTCGAATTGTTAATTTTGCATCCATCATCAAGCATCATGTTTGATATCCCGCATCATGTTAAACATGGCATTGTTACTACGTGTAGTGAACGAAGGTGAACACGTGGTAGTTAATCAAGTCGCGGAGGAGGTTAATCCGTCTATTGAGGTCAGATTGGATAATTATGGAACGTCGTAGGAACCTAACTTTTCCATCAACGAAGGCAAGCTCCGGATGCATTTAACCCTACCTTGTGTTTTACAAATTTTATAGCTTTTGCTTTTATATTCTACATTAAGTGATTAGGAGTCAAGTGGAAACCTAATTGGTGCATTACCAACCTTGTTTTTCCATATCTACCTTGTTACTAGTTTTAATTTGTAAATGACTAGTTATGCTTAGTCATACTTAGCCAGGTGATTACCTGTCACATGCGAGTTTTAAATGGATCTTTGGTAACTTATGTTATCATGAGATATGAGCAAGTGAAGTAATAAATCTAGACCGGACAGACTCGATGTGTGAGAGCCACAAGACATGGAGGTCTTGTGAGCGGCTTCTTTCCGCCTGTGTCGATTAAGGTCCGTCTGTTGTTGAACTGTGTGAGATGAGGCTTTGTAGTACTAACCACATACTCCGGTAAGCCTTAACTTGGCTATTCTATTATGAGAAATGGCTACTCGCGCACTGGGAGTGGAGAGATGGCAGGGAATAGCGTGTACCCACGTGGCCATGGGCTAGAATGGTGGAGTACTGTATTCTCGGGTGGTGCGGACCCGTTCTTGTTTTAGAGGATCCAAGAATAGGTTGGTATATGTAGGTCAGGGACCTGCATATGTCGTGTGGTCTAGAATCCCCAGCTGGGTTTTAATCAGTTCGAACCTGTCGTTGCTCCTCGGTTATGGAGACTCAACTCTCTATTCATCATCATAGTTAATAACTAAAACTGGAGTAAGGTTTGAGAAAGAGTTTGATATGAAGCTCATGATCTCATTATTGATCATGGAAGATTCATATGTGGTTCTTATAAAGTTTTATATGTTGAAGTAAAGAATTTTGATTAAAGAGCTTTTACTGCAAAAGAACTTTGATTATTGCTAAAGCCGATACTTTGAATCCCTGAGCCTGCATTCCTGAGTCTTCTAAGTTTTTATTCTGGTTAAGTCTTGTTGAGTACTTTTGTACTCAGGGTTCATTGACCCTTGTTGCAGGTGAGCCTCATGAGTAGGTCTGTTTTGGACCTGGCTACATGACTGTTGTTCATGTCGATGACGATAAGCGAATGTGTGATCCTTGGACAGGATGCTTATTTTGTGTGTTTGTATTATGATACTAATGCCACTCCACTACTACTATGGTTTGTAATAATTATCGAACTTAGTTTGTAAGGTTTGAAACAACTAGTTTGTAAACTAAGTTATCGTAAGATTTCCGCTATTTTACTCTGATGTTGATATTTGAATAAATGTTGTAATACTGCAATGACTCTGTAATGTGATCCTGTTCGAAAATCGTGGATGATTCAGGGTTCCCTGAGGACACCTGATAAACTTCTTAAGTTACCAGGAACATATGCATAGTCATAAAAGGTTATTGGACAGTGACAAATGCATGTGGGTCCTATAATTTAGGTGGTTCTACCACAGAATGGTATTAGAGTGATCGTTACAAAGTCTTTGTTGTATTATTTTACAAAAACTTTAAAATAATTTAGGACAAATAGATATAACTTGTTAATTTGGTCCAAATTGCTTTTGGCTTATCTTATTTCATTCTCACCATTCCTTAATTGATTAAAAAGGGTTTGTGTGGTGTTGTAGTAATCTTATTATGCCCTATATAAAAATAACTGTGGTTATGTACCTTATAAGCTTTGATGTTTTTGTTTGTAAGAATGATTCATGCATCATGATTAATTCACTTGTTACTTCCTTCACTCTGAGTTTGGGTTGGGTAGTGAGTCTTGGTTGAGTTATGTAATTCATCCTGGCTGCTCTTTAGATGTTGATCAGATTGTCTTAATTGGATTAATCTTGCTTCCTATAGTATGGCTTGCACCAAGGTAACGCCCCATAAGTCCATTGGACCTAAAGGAGTGCCTCGTCACCAGCTTGCCCCTAGAAATGATGGTGCTAGCAGTAGCAGCTCTAAGCCTAATCCCCAGGTAGAGATACAGAGGCTTTCAACAAAGCTAGCACAGTCTACTAGGGATAGGGCCTTGAATGCCATCCAGGTGGGCAAGTTAAAGGATCAATTGAAGTGTCGCACCACCGCTCATAAGAACTACGAGCGTATGTTAGTTCGTATGGTGGAAGGGAGAAATGAGGCTTGGCATAGGGAAGATGTAGCTAGAGCTAGAGTGCATGAGCTAGAATTTTATGTAGAAGATTTAGAAGAACATAATACTACTTTGCATGAAGAAGTCCATAGGCTGAGCAACCTCCTAGATCCAAATCATGAACCTCAAGCTAATGCAATGGACCTTGGTGTCGTCATTGCTGATGATGATGAACTTGAAGAGGAAGAAGAAGAAGATCCAGAAGAATTAGTGATGGTTGATGAAAGTGATAATGAAGGCAGAAATGTTTCCAGAGTGGATACCGATCCTGAAGTTTGAGGTGATCGAGGAGAAGAGTAGAGTTGTAAAATAGGAGATCTAGTTAAGTTAAGTAGTCTTGTTTTAGGTGCGGTCTTGTTCTTAAATAAGTAAACCCAATGTAATGTGTTTGCTAGTAAGCTCTTTTAATATCTCAATAAAAGCTTGTGAGTAAAGTTTGGTTCGTTATGAACAGATGTCCTCGTACTCGTGCTTCGGATATTCCTGTTTCTTCGCATGACTGAGGGTGGTGTTCCTGATCCACCACCTAGTTCCGCCAACTTTAGCTGATGCTATAGCAGCACTTGGTCCATGTGACCAGTAGAAAATGCTCGATTGCTTCGAGAGATCGCTCAGAGTAATCAGAATATGGTGCAAGGAAACCATGTCCGCAATCATAACAGGTAGGAGGCTACGTATGTTGATTTTATAGATACAAGACCACTAGTGTTCACCAAGGCCGATGAACCACTAGAGGCTGATGATTGGCTTCAGACCATGGAGCAGAAATTTGATCTTATACCATGCACAGAGATGCAGAAACATGTGTTTGCTGCCTAGCAACTTAGAGGTGCAGCAGGTGCCTAGTGGGCAAATCTAGTGGCTATGCAACCAGCTAACATTCCAATAACTTGGGCTGAGTTCCGTACTACCTTCAGAGCTCATTATATTCCAGAAGGAGTGATGGCCATGAAGCTGGATGAGTTCCTTGCTTTGAAGCAAGGGGATCAAACGATTATGCAATATGTGGGTAGATTCAATCACCTGTCATAGTATGCATCTGAACATGTCAATACAGATGCCAAGAAAAAGAAATAGTCCATGAGAGGACTGAATACCAAATTATAGACAATGATGACTGCATGTACCAATGTTACTTATCATGAGGCAGTAAATATTGCAATTGCTTCTGAGGAAAAGTATCGGCAGCATAAGGAGATCAAGAAAAAGAAGAGTGCGTCGTCTGGATCTTTTGGTGGAAATCAAAAGAGGCAAAAGATAATATATCATCCAGTCAACCATTATCGTCCTCCTTATCGTCCGCCGCTAGTTCCTAAGCTAGGGCAACAATCAAATGTCTGTCCTGCTATAACTTACCCGAATTCCCATAAGACAAATGCTCCTGGTGGCAATGCTCCAACGTCCCAGGGTCACAATTATCCATGTTACAATTGTGGAAGGTCCGGTCATTTCTCTAGGGAATGTCCATATCCCAAGCAGGCTAATCAAAATTATCAGAAGGCCCCTGCCAATCAACAATAGGGTCAAGCACAGAACAAGAACCACAATCAGAATGCTTAGAAGGGCAAAGATGAAAGGAAGACAGGACGGGTGTTCTATATTTAAGCTGGGGAAATTTCGGAAGGGGAGATAGTGATGATGGGTATGTTTCTTGTCGCCAATCATCCTACTGTTATGCTTTTTGATTCTGGTGCATCTCATTCATTCATCAATAGAACCTTTGTCGTAAAGCATGCAATTCCAATTAGGAAAATAAAGGAAAAATTCTTTATACAGTCACCCGAGGGACTGTCTGTAGTACTAAGGAAATGGTATACCTAGGTACCCATAAACCTAGGTGGGTATATTTTTCCCACTACCATGATTATTCTCAAGGATCAAGATATAGATGTGATCTTGGGAATGAATTGGATGTATCAGCATAAGGCTATTATAGATGCTTTGAATAGGCACATTAAGGGTGATTTTGCCTGATAGTAATTCTCAGCTTCTTATCCAACTTCCAACCTTAAGGAGATCAGTGGAAAGAAGTTTGTGCAACTTTTGTCAAGGAGATTCAGAGATATCCTGGTAGTTTGTGAATTACCTGATGCTTTTTCCTGAGGATTTACTCGGTCTACCACCAGATAGGGATGTTCAGTTTAACATAGAGTTAAAACCTAGAACAACTCCTGATCTCTTAGAGAGCTTATAGGATGCCTCCCAAGGAATTAGCCGAGTTGAAGACTCAGTTGCAAGAGTTGATTGAGAAAGGATTTATTCAACCTAGTTCATCACCTTGGGGATGCCCGTACAATTTTTGTGAAAAAGAAAGATGAGACCCTGAAGGTTATGTGTTGACTATCATCCATTGAATGAAGTGACCATTAAGAATAAGTATCCCTTACCTCAGGATAGACTTGCTTTTTGATCAACTAGCCAGAGCCAAAGTTTTCTCCAAGATTGATTTAAGGTCAGGCTATCACCAAATCAAGATTGAAGCCTGAAGATATTCCCAAAACTGGCATTTACCACAAGATATGGGTTATATGAATACTTGGTAATGTCTTTTGGTTTGACAAATGTCCCTAGCTCATTTCATGTATCTGAATGAATTCAATGTTCATGCCTGAGCTAGACAAGTTTGTGGTGGTGTTTACTAATGACATCCTAGTTTATTCCAAGAACCAGAAGGAACACGCGGAACATCTTAGAATTGTCCTGACCCGCTTAAGAGAACATCAACTATATGCCAAATTCAGTAAGCGTGACTTCTAGCTTAAGGAAGTACAGTTTCTTGGACATGTCTTATCAGCTGAAGGAGTTGCTATTGATCTAAGCAAAGTTAAGGATGTGCTTGATTGGAAACTGCCCACCACTGTTCATCAAGTTCGGAGTTTTCTAGGACTAGCGGGGTATTACCATCATTTTATTCTAGATTTCTCTAGAGTATCCAAGTCCATCACTGAGTTGTTGAAGAACTAGGTCAAGTTTGTCTAGTCATCTGATTATGAAGAGGCTTTCCAAACTTTGAAGAGACTGTTAACCACTACACCAATATTAGCCCAACTTGATATCGAGAAGTCATTTGACATTTATTATGATGCTTCGGGTATTGGTATTGGATGTGTTGATGCAAGAAGGCCGAGTCATTGCCTATGCTTCTAGACAACTTAAGCAACATGAAGAGCACTATCCCACTCATGATCTAGAGTTAGCAGTAGTTATCCATGCTTTAAAGATTTGGCGTCATTACTTGCTTGGTAATACGTGCCATATTTTTATAGACCATAAGAGTTTAAAGTATATCTTTACTCAATCGGATTTGAACATGCGATAAAGAAGATGGTTAGAATTGATTAAAGATTATGACTTGGAAGTACATTACCATCCTGGTAAAGCAAATGTAGTTGCAGATGTCCTCAGTCGAAAGAGCCATTGCAATTGTCTGATAGTAAGAACAATGGGTTTGACTTTATGCCAAGAGATGGAAAAGTTGAGTATAGAGGTAATTCAACAAGGTAGTTTGACCAATATAATTGTTGAAGCCACTATTTGAGACCAGATTATTGCTGCTCAGAAAGAAAACAAGGGTATAGCCCATATCAAAGAAAGAATCAAGAATGGGAAAGTAGAATGCTTCAAAGTAGATGATGAAGGTGTGTTATGGTTCAAGAATCGCTTAGTGGTACCAAAGGTTTTGGAGTTGTGACAGTCAATTCTTGAAGAAGCACATGCTACTAGGTTATCTATTCATTCGAGAAGTAATAAGATGTACCATGACTTGAAACAAAGGTTTTGGTGGACCAAAATGAAGATAGAAATTGCCCGATATATAGCAAAGTGTGATACTTGTCAAAAGGTGAAAGCTATACATTTGAGGTCTGCTGGAGAGTTACAGCCATTACCTATTCTAGCTTGGAAGTGGGAGGATATTAGTATGGACTTTATTGTTGGTCTACCCAAGACATCAAAGGGCTTTGACTCAGTATGAGTTATTGTAGATCGACTAACCAAGTCAGCACATTTTCTTCTAGTCTAGAGTACATATCCTACTATCTAATATGCCAAGATGTATCTAGATAGAATTGTGAGTTTACATGGGGTACCAAAGACCATAGTGTCAGATCAGGGTACATAGTTTGTCTCTAGCTTTTGGAAACACTTGCATGCTTTGTTAGGTACCAAACTCCTATATAGTATAGCTTATCATCCCTAGACTGATGGTCGGACTAAAAGGGTCAATCAAGTACTTGAAGATATGTTAAGGTGTTGTGTCCTTAACTATTCCAAGAAGTGGGATGAATGTCTATCTTTGGCTGAGTTCTCATACAATAATAGTTATCAAGAGAGCATTAGAATGGCTCCGTTTGAAGCACTTTATGGTCATAGATGCAGAACATCACTGAGTTGGTCTAAACCTAGAGAAAGAAGATTCTTTGGAGTTGACCTCATGAAAGAAATAGAAGACAAGGTTAAGCAAATATAAAGTAATTTAAAGATAGCTCAGTCCTGACAAAAAAGTTATGCAGATAAACGACGTAGACCATTGGTGTTTAATAAGGGAGATTTTGTATATCTAAAGGTATCACCAATGAAGGGAGTTACCCGTTTTGGTGTTAAAGGCAAGTTGGCACCTCGATATATTGGACCATTTCAAATTTTAGAGAGGTATGGAAAAGTGGCATATCGCTTGAAGCTACCCGAACATCTTTCAGCTGTACATTATGTGTTCCATGTTTCTCAATTGAAGAAGTGTCTCCGAGTGCCTAATCAAAATGTTGAGGTTGAAGGAGTGGAACTTGAACCTGATTTGACCTATTCCGAATATCCTATCCAAGTTCTGGATCAGAAAGACCGTGTTACTCGAAGGAGGACAATCAAGTTCTATAAGATACAATGGAATCAATATTCCGAAGAAGAAGCTACTTGGGAATCCGAAGATTACTTTCTAGAAAAATTTCCAGAGTTTCTTGCGTCAATATAGAGTAATGTTAGTTGAGCTCGGTTGTTACTAATTGTGTTTTGTAAAGAGACCTTAGTTGTTTTATGGACATATTTTGTATATGTTTGCGCAACACATTTCCTTTTCCATTACTTACCCTATGGCTTTGAATCTCGGGACGAGATTTCTTTTAGGGGGAAGGATTGTAACACCTCGGGTGTTTAAATACTAAAATATGCCATGTCATCATATGCATAGTACATCATTCATGTGTTAGTGAAAACTTTGATATGCATACACTAAAACAAGTTTACCTTTATGTGGTATGTGTTGAATTGTATTATTTGAATCAAGTTCAAAAGTTTGTTTGGATTTGAATTTTCAAGAAAACCCTAATTTTCAGTATTTAAATCCTACCCTGAATACCCATTTCAAAATCTAAGCACATTTTGGGGTTGAGTCTAAAAGCAAAAGTGTAGAGCTTGTCAAGTTATACAAAGTTTGTTTTTGGAGTTTTCAAAGTTGTTATGAAAAATTTGAAGTAATTTGAAAAGGCGAAATTCGTTAAATGTCCCCTATTTGAATTCAAAATTTCAATTCAAAATGTAGACCGAATTAGGGGGTGGTTATAAAAGCAAAGTTGTAGAACTTTGAATTTTGAGCAACTTTTATTTTTGGAGATTTTTGAGTTGTTATACAAATTTGGGAGTAATTTGGGATTTGAAATGAGTGGCAGTTCGGTAATTAGTTGAAACAGTGGAAGCAGGCACACTCTCGCCGTCGGTGAGATTCCACCGGCTTCTACGTGCGCCCTCAGGTGCCACCTCTGGCCTTGACGTGTCCGCGTCATCATGGCATGTCAAGCGCACCATTCCCCGCCACTTTTCGCCTGCTGGATAAGTCTGGAACGACGTCGCCATTCTTCTTTCTCTCCTCTGTTTCCCGATGCCACCGCCTTAGCTCCACCGAGCTCGCCTCGCCTCCTCAGCGCAAACCAGCCTCGGCAAAGTAGTGTCTAAGCTCTGCTTGCTCCTTGCACACCCAGTAGACCAACCCTTGAAGCTTGACGCTGCCAGGAACCCGTGGTGCGCGTCTTTCTTCCCCGCGGCTGGTAGCCTCACCATCGTGCTTGCGCCATCGTGGCCAGTGCTCCATGGTGCGCCTCTTTCTTTGATCGTGGTAGTTCTAGCTTTGCCTTGATCCCGTGTTGCTCTATGACCGATTATTTGATCCTTTTGACCATCGCAGTCGCCTGAACGCTATCATCGACGTGGTTCATGCCGCCGTGATCGCTGTGACTGTCGAACCGCCTCTCCGTTGTTCCTCCGGCTCGTCCATCGCCTTCAACATGATCGGGGTGAGCTCCTGGTTCTTCCTGAGTCGTTTGTTTCACCATTACTGGTCTCCTGTCGCTGGCATAGCACTACCATGCAGTCATGGCCGCCATGGCCGGCGTAGGGCTTGGTCCAGTTCGTAATTGATCTCGCTAGTGCCACAAATCGATGCGCCATGTTGTTGTGATCGTGTTGGTGACTTCGTTGTCACCAGTTACCTCGCCGTCGGCGAGATTTCACCGGTCAACGCGTAGTCAATGTAGTCAAGCGCGGGAGGTTGGGGATGACAGGTGGGACCCCGCTGTCAGTGACTCAATATTCAAAATGGATTTTTCTATTTTGTAGATTTGAATGAATAGTGATAGTTTTTGTTATTTTTGTGTAGAATTATTTAGAGTTCCAAAAATTATGAAAATTTTTGTGTGACCTCTCTGTGATGTATATTATTTAAGAAAAATATGAAATATTGTTTTTCAGTCATTTTTGAATGTGATGAAAATTGCTCAATTAATTAATAAATGGGTTTCTAGGATTTTTCTAGGCTTAATTGATTATCCAAGAATTATGAAATTTGTTTTGCCATTTACTTATCATGTGATGAACCTTTACAAAAATTTTGAGCTCAATTGGAACAAGTTGATTTATTTCATAATTTTGAATTAAATAATTAATTCATAAAATCAAATAGTAACATTTAATGATTTTGGTTTTTCTTGAATTTTTGATTGAGTGATGACCTTGGGTCATTAGTTGGTAATGATCCTTGGCAATTGAAGTATGTGTTACAAAAAAGGTTTAGTTAGTTTGACTTGCAACTGTACCGCGAAGGAAAGTTGTATTCGAATTGTTAATTTTGCATCCATCATCAAGCATCATGTTTCGTATCCCACATCATGTTAAACATGGCATTGTTACTATGTGTAGTGAACGAAGGTGAACACGTGGTAGTTAATCAAGTTGCGGAGGAGGTTAATCCGTTTATTGAGGTCGGATCGGATAATTGTGGAACGTCGCAGGAACCAAACTTTTTCGTCAACGAAGGCAAGCCCCGGATGCATTTAACCCTACCTTGTGTTTTACAAATTTTATCGCTTTTGCTTTTATATACTATATTAAGTGATTAGGAGTCAAGTGGAAACCTAATTGATGCATTACCAACCTTGTTTTCTATATCTACCTTGTTACCAGTTTTAATTCGTAAATGACTAGTTATGCTTAGTCATGCTTAGCCGAGTGATTACCTGTCACCTGCGAGTTTTAAATGGATCTTTGGTTACTTATGTTATCATGAGATATGAGCATGTGAAGTAATAAATCTAGACCGGGTGGACTCGGTGTGTGAGAGCCACAAGACATGGAGGTCTTGTGAGCGGCTTCTTTCCGCCTATGTCGATTAAGGTCCATCCGTTATTGAACTATGTGAGATGAGGGTTTGTAGTACTAACCACATACTCCGGTAAGCCTTAACTTGGCTATTCTATTACGAGAATGTCTACTCGCGCACTAGGAGTGGAGAGATGGCGGGAATAGCGTGTACCCATGTGGCCATGGGCTGGAATGGTGGAGTACTGTATTCTCGGGTGGCGTGGACCCGTTCTTGTTTTAGAGGATCCGAGAGTAGGTTGGTATATGTAGGTTGGGGACCTGCATATGTCGTGTGGTCTAGAATCCCCAGCTAGGTTTTTAATTAGTTCGAATCATCGTTGGTCCTCGATTATGGAGACTTAACTCTCTGTTCATCATCGTAGTTAATAACTAAAACTGGAGTAAGGTTTGAGAAAGAGTTTGATATGAAGCTCATGATCTCATTATGGATCATGGCAGATTCATATGTGGTTCTTATAAAGTTTTATATGTTGAAGTAAATAATTTTGTTAAAGAGCTTTTACGCAAAAGAACTTTGATTATTGCTAAAGCCATACCTTGAATCCCTAAGCCTGCATTCCTGAGTCTTCTAAGTTTTTATTCTAGTTAAGTCTTGTTGAGTACTTTTGTACTCAGGGTTCAGTTGACCCTTGTTGCAGGTGAGCCTCATGAGCAGGTCTGTTTGGACCTGGCTGCATGACTATTGTTCATGTCGATGATGATAAGTGAATGTGTGATCCTTGGGCAGGATGCTTATTTTGTGTGTTTGTATTATGATACTAATGGCTACTCCACTACTACTATGGTTTGTAATAATTATCGAACTTAGTTTGTAAGGTTTGAAACAACTGGTTTGTAAACTAAGTTATCAGTAAGACTTCTACTATTTTACTCTGATGTTGATATTTGAATAAATGTTGTAATACTGCAATGACTCTATAATGTGATCCTGCTCGGAAATCATGGATGATTCAGGGTTCCCCGAGGACACTCGATAGACTTCTTAAGTTACCTAGGAACATATGCATAGTCATCAAAGGTCATTGGACATTGACAAGTGCATGTGGGTCCTATAATTTAGGAGGTTCTGCCACACATGCAGGGGGTTTTACCATGTTCGCCTGACACGGTAAATGTCGATGCCCACAACACTGTTGATGCCTTAGTGGCACATGGGGGAGCCTTACCGTATTTGTCTGGTATGGGAGTTGATGTCACCCACAACACTATAGGGGAAAATGCCGGTGCCTACAACACTGCTTGCAGTTCTGTCATGCTAGGGAGGTCACAGGGTACTGTCCTACAGGTGTACAGGGTATGGTCCTTGGTATTGTGGTTGACTTGGGTGCCCTGCCTTACTTTCTCCATCTGTTTCTTGGTCCTTACCGAGCGGGTGTCCTCAGTCGGTTGGTCCTAGTCAGCTCTGATTGCACTAGTCGAGGAAGAGCTATAAGCAAGGGTCCAACACATTCCTGGTCAAAGAAGTGGGTCAGAGTCAGAAGTGGTGTTTAGCAAGGCCTTCCGATTAGAGAGGTCAGTCCGGAGGTGGGCTAGAGACTGGAGCGAGCGCTCCGGCCGAAGAGGTGGGCCAGAGTCAGAAGCGGGTGTCATTCCTCCTTAGCCAGGCCTTATGGTCAGAGATTGGATCATCCTTCTGGCATGTCGCCTAGGTATTTGGGCCAGCCCATTAGTTGCGCGTTGCTCGCAACCTTGTCTATTGGGTCGAGCCCTTGTTGGGAAGCCAGTCCATGAGGGACCCCGGGTTTATGAACCCGACACTAAGCATAACAGCTACTCAGTCTATGCTAGTAGGGCTCATGGGTAGGTTTATCTATGCATGTAGTTTCAATATAAATCATGTAATGTAAATGCACATCACATATATATATCCAGTGATTATTCAAAATAAGGGTTATGCACCGAGGTTTGCCTTAGGCAGGCGCGATGTCAACTGAGTCAGTCAGTGGTGGCTCTGGGACCTCCTCCTACATGAGGATCTCCTCCTTATACTCCTCGATCACCTCCTCGAACTTGTGATCTCTAATGGTCATGATCTCCGCCAACTCGTTCTCTACATGCATGCGATGATGATGCAACACTTTAATATTAAGGCAACAACAATTCATAAAATAAGAATACATCTACTAAGCCACTAAGCTAGCTCTAATGGTTAAGATACTAACTACCTATCATTTCCACAAAACACATGTATGGATTCATCTAACAGGTATTAACTTAGCAACTAAAATATAATCTCACTCTTATTAGCGATTTAACTTCTATTACAACAAGGAGCACCTAACTATCCTAGTACTTAGCCTATTCTAAGGCTACAAAAATTACAATGAGCACATAATAGTACCATGAAGCTAGTGTAAAATTTTCAAAGGCTAAATCTATCACCAATTTACCACAAAAATTCCTACAATATTTAACCTAATAATATTAAGCACTCTCAAATGATTTAATAGCCCCTGGCATCAACATGTACATATATGAACTAAATACACTAACAGATAGAGCACAATTTTAGGAACCTAACAAAATTGATTTCACAATCTTTGGACATCTACATGATTTTATATTAATTACCAAAGTTTAGCTCAGAAATATAAATGAAAAGTTACTTCTATTTTCCATGAAAAAGACAAACCGATTTCAGCCCAACGCGGCCCAAGCAGGGTGCGGCCCAAGCGTGGAGACAGCCCACGACAGGGAGCCCATGTGCGTGCTGGCACATTAATAAAAACACCCCTGGACTATAAACAAAACAACCCACAGTCCATGTTACTATTCCTAGAGACAACACTTATGCAAAAAGACCCTTGTACTCTCTCCTCTTTACAACGACATGGTCCCTGGCCTCCCCTGCGCGCTTCAGCACGGTGAGCGGTGGCACTGGCGACAGCACCGGCCACCTTAGGCCCTTGTAGACCTAGCAAGGGGACTGATGCTCACCTATGGGCCGACGAGCGACGATGGGCGGTGGTTGCACAAACGAGGGTGAAGCAGAGCGGGCTCTCCTCGGTGGTGGGTGACCTACAACGGTAGCAACCACATTCCGGTGAGCCATAGCGCTAATAGAATAATAGAGATAGGGAATAAGCACTAGGGGCACATCATGAACTCAGCCAGGGTGGTGGTTCGGCCGGTGACTACTTGAGCAGTGCTGGCCACGTGAGCGCGACGAGCACAGTGACAAGCCATGGCGGACATGGCCACGTTAGTGGCAGCGAGGAGGCATTGGCATGTGCATGGTGGAGAGGGAGCCAAGGCGAGCTAGTGGTGCAGAGGAATTTGTGTGGGGTGAAGTGGTGGATAATGGCCACAACGCGGGCGGTGATGGTTCATAACGGCAACGGTGGTGGGCAAAGCTCCAAAATTGGAGCTCGACTAAGCTACAATCAAAGCCAGGTGGGGGCAGCTAGAGAGGGGACATGAGGGCAGAGATGCGGGCATGAGGAATTGATAGGAGGCGCTCCCTCTCTGACTCACCGTGATCATGACACGACGGCGACGGAAAATAGGGGAAGAAAGAGAGAACGGGACGCGATGGTGGACTCGGCTCGTCCTCACCTTGGTGAGATGCAATCAGCGAGTTCATGGAGACCCACATGCAAATGCTAGCAGACAAGCACACACACACCCAACCGGCATGGCCTGCGTGGCCGTAGTGTCATAAATGACATGGCGACGACGGCATGACCACGTGCGCGCAAAATCAAAGCGGGCCAACGACACAGCGCGGTGCAGCGGTTATAGCGTATAGGCATGGATGCGATGATAGTGGTAGCATTGCGATGCGAGGCATCAATGGCAGATGTGATGGCAGTGCAATGCAGGGCGAGGCAGGTGACAACAGCGGTGGCTCTATGCGGTGGGGCCAACGGCAACCGAGCCATGGCCAGGCCAGAGGCGGCCATGGCCAGCCACGTGCAGTAGCGCACACATGCATGACCATGTGCGCAACATGGGGAGGCCACGTGGTGACCACACACCCAGCGCCAACCAACCCGAGACAATGATGCGCACAAATTTTAAAGTGCTCAACACGACCAAACGGTTGCTCTAGGAGCCAGACCAGCTTCACCATGCTCAAGATGGCATATGAGACTACCAAATCAAGCTATAACACTACACCACTTCTTAACCCAATCTCTCACAATAAATTGCTAAACATAGCAATGTCTAGCTGTTGACAAAATTGGAAATTTCTAAGTTTTTGAGCTAGATTTGTTTTCAACTTATGATTTCTAAGCTAGTGGAAATATTAGCTAGTAATATCATTTTTCGACCACAAGTATTTCACTATCATCTACAAAGTCTACACTTCAAACTTTATTTAAGTATCACCTACATGTTCTATAGCATTTTTGTTCAATAAAATTGGTTTTAAACCCTACTTGATAACTATACAAATCGTGGAGCAACTTTCATTTAGCATTTTTGTTGATCGTTTTGAGTTACAGAAATTGATCTACACACTTTATCACATGCATTAACACATAAACATGATGCTCATGACATGTTTTAGTAGATGATTTATGGTGTAACACCGAGGGTGTTACAGATACAGGAGCTAATATTCATGTATGTGCTGATATTTTTTTGTTTTCTTCTTATCAGGTCTGGCAGACTTCCTCTTTGTAGATGGGGAATGGGGTGCATGCAGCTGTACATGGTGTTGGTATAGTCGATCTAAAGCTTACTTCAGAAAAGACCGTGCATCTAAAGAATGTGCAGCATGTCCCCTAAATAAGGAAGAATTTGATTAGTGGTTCTCTGTTATGTCATGATGGCTATAAACTTATGTTTGTCCAATAAGTGTGTACTTTCTAAGTATGGAACATTTGTAAGAAAAGGTTATGAGAGCAGAGGCTTGTTCCGCTTGTCTTTAACTGATGCATGTGTTAATTTTGTGAACCATGTGAGCCAGGATAATGAGAAATGTTTGGCATTCGCATTTATGTCATATTAATTTTGGTTGTATGACTCACTTATCTAGTTTAAATTTAATCCCAAAATTTAATTTGGTCAAAGGTTCTAAATGCCATGTTTGTGTTGAATCAAATAAACCTCGCAAGCTCACAAAGTTGCTGCGGCAAGAGACTTGGTACCATTAGAACTAATTCCTTCTGATCTATGCAAAATGAATGGTGAATTGACCAAAGGTGGCAAAAGGTATTTCATGATGGTTATAGATGATTGTACTAGATTTTACCATGTGTATTTACTAAAATCAAAAGATAAAGCATTGTGTTATTTTAAGATCTATAAAACTGAAGTTGAAAACTAACTAGAGAAGAACATCAAATGATTGCGGACTGATCGCGGAGAGAGAATATTTTTGAAATGATTTTTCTGAGTTTTGCGCGGAGCATGAGATCATTCATGAGAGGACACCGGCATACTCACCACAATCCAATGGGATTGCAGAGAGAAAGAACCACACTCTAACTAAGTTGGTTAACGCCATGTTAGAGACAGTAGGACTATCTAAGAAATGGTGAGGTGAGGCGATATTGACAGCATATCATTTCCCTGAATAGAGTGCCCACTAAAAACAAAGAAATTACGCCATTCGAGGAATGGGAGAAGAAGAGATTAAATCTCTCGTACCTGCAAACATGGGGTTGCTTGGCAAAGGTGAATGTGCTAATTAACAAGAAGCGAAAGCTTAGACCCAAAACCGTTGATTGTGTCTTTCTTGGATATGCTATTCACTAGTGTGGGTTATAGATTTTTAATAGTAAATTCTAGAGTGCCTGATGTGAATGTTGGTACTATCATGGAATCTAGAGATGCTACATTTTTTTTAGAATGAGTTTCCTATGAAAAATACACCTAGCACTTCTAGTCATGAGTCTATTCCATGTCATGAGACGAATAAACCAGTAATACACGCTGATGTTGAAACCCATGTGGAAAAACATGAGGAGGATAATAATATAGTCACTCAAAAGAGTAAGAGACGGAGTACTACAAAGTCTTTTGGTGAAGACTATATTCTATATCTCATGGATGACACTGCTAAAAGCATAGAAAAGGCATATTCATCTCTTGACGCTGACTTATGAAAGGAAGCTATTTAGAGTGAGATGGACTCTATTATGTCTAATGGAACTTGGGAGATTGTTGATCGTCCTTACGGGTGTAAACCTATGGGATGTAAATGGGTGTTCAAGAAAAAGCTTAGGCCTGATGCTACTATTGAGAAATACAGGGCAAGGCTTGTAGCAAAGAGCTATACATAGAAAGAAGGGGAAGATTATTTTGATACTTATTCACTAGTTGCCCGTCTAATGACTATACGAGTGCTACTTTCCTTGGCTTCCTCACATGGTCTTCTCGTTCATCAGATGGGCATTAAGACAACTTTCTTGAATGGAGAGCTTGAGGAAGAGATCTATATAGATCGACCGGATGGATTTGTAGCAAAGGGTGAAGAGGGAAAGGTGTGTAAGTTATTAAAATCTTTGTATGGTCTAAAACAAGCTCCTAAGCAGTGGCATGAGAAGTTCGACAGAACTCTGACATCAGTCGGCTTTGTTGTGAACAAAGCTGATAAATGTGTATATTATCGACGTGTTGGAGGAGAAGGTGTGATCTTATGCTTATATGTTGATGATATACTAATTTTTGGAAATAATATTAATATGATCAAGGAAGGGAAAGACTTCTTGTCAAGTAACCTTGAAATTAAAAATTTGGGAGAAGCTGATGTTATTCTTAACATAAAGCTACTTAGATAAGGAAATGGTGGGGTAACTCTTGTGCAATCCCACTATGTGAAAAAGGTGTTGAGTCGCTTTGGATATAGTGACTGGACACCTGCTCCAACTCCTTATGACCCAAGTGTGCTATTAAGGAAAAATCATAGAATAGCACAAGATCAATTGAGATATTCTCAAATTATTTGCTCTCTTATGTAGTTAGCTCATGCAATGAGGCCTGACATCTCATTTGCTATGAACAAACTCAGCTGGTTTGTTTCAAATCTAGGGGTGATCACTTGCGTGCTCTTGAGAGGGTATTGCGTTATCTAAAAGGGACTATGAGCTATGGCATTCACTATACCGGGTATCCGAGGGTTATTGCGATACAAATTGGATATCTAATGCTAATGAGATTTATGCCACAAGTGGATATATGTTCTCACTTAGAGGTGGCATTGTTTCATGGAAGTCTTGCAACAAGACCGTCTTAACGAGGTCAACAATGGAAGCAGAACTCATAGCACTAGATACTGCCTCAGTTGAGGCTGAGTGGCTTTGTGAATTCCTTATGGATTTACCGGTGGTTGAAAAACCAATACCTACTATTTCCATGAATTGTAATAATCAGACTGTGATAATCAAAGTGAACAGTTCTAGGGATAACATGAAGTCTACAAGGCATGTTAAGAGGTGGTTAAAATCTATCAGAAAACTAAGAAACTCCAGAGTAATAGCGTTGGACTATGTCCATACATCTAAGAATCTAGCAGATCAGTTTATAAAGGGACTGTCACGCAATGTGATAGATGGTGCATTGAGGGAGATGGTCTTGAGACCCACTTGAAGTCATTCCATAGTGGTAATCTATCCTATGTGATCGGACATCCCGTGAAGTAGGATCGTGAAACAAGCTAGTGGTTAACTAATGGAGAGACCCCTTATAATAAGGTCCAAATCGTTTGAGATGCACGTTTCTCCTATGCTGTATGGCAGGTTGGTTTATACCTTAATGTGATCCGAGTGGCTTTTTTAAGCAAGGATGTTGTCCTACAGAACATCCTAAAAGGAACACACCTATATGAGTTTGACTGCTAGTTATAGTTTATGAGATGTAGGGTAGTCTCTAGATACTCATAAAAGGCCTCGAAGTGTGACTTATATGCTTCAACCTAGAGGGGATGCTTGTAGCAGCCTAGTACCAGAAAAGAACTTTGGTGAAACTCACTTCACACAAAATTGTCAATTCAAGGCATAGTCCATTGTTTAGTTGTGACTAAGTGTAACCTCTGTTCTAAATGGATGTTCAACTTAACAGTTGAAAGGTCCTTGTTTGGTTTTGGTAATTGAGTGATAACCTAGGTGGACTAATATGTGTTTAAGTGTAATACATAGGTGAATTAGTCCACTAGGTACATGTGTGTGAGAAACTCATGCCATGATGGTGAAGATGGCTTGGATTTGTTACAAGGCTCACACATGTGATGAAGGAGCTCATTGCATATGAGACATGACATGGAGTCATGTGATCAAGGTAGAGAAGATCAAGATAAGACTTGGACTCGATGGATTGGTTGCAAGTGTGAAGTGTAAGTTGAGTGATGACTTAGTGCCGATGGACCGAGGCAACGGTGAAGAGCAAGTGAAGTCAAGATCGATGAACCAATACTGGTCATATGACTGATATGAAGTGGATCATATCATTTGGTGATTGGTTGATGCATGTGTTGCATCGACATCAAAGAAGATGGAATGGAATGCGCAAGGCAAAGGTGTAACCTAGGGTATTTTATTTCACCGGTCATAGGTGAGTGGAGAAGTTGATGACCAGGATTTAGGAAAGATGGTCGTACTATTAAGAGGGGCAAACTTATTTGCATATCGGTCATCTAGTGCTACTTGAGCGATCTAACTTTGCATACGTGTTAGGAGCGAGTGTCGAAGTGATTTGAGTGACTAATCCTTTGAAAATGTTTGTGAAAATGCTAACATGCTTGCACTTGGTGGTGTACACTTGGTGGTGTTGGCACACTTGCAAAGGAGTTGAAGTTGGTGAAGACAAGGAGTTGATTGTGCTGCTCATGGGGTGACCAAATGCATCCGACATAGAGACCGGACACGTTCGATGTGCCAGACTTAGGGTAGGTAACGTAGACATGACTAGGCACGTCCGGAATTGTGACCGAATGCGTCCGATATTTAGCCCTATCGTAATCAGCTGAGGTGCGTGACTGGACTTAGGTTTGAGGAGGGGACCGGATGTAGGTAGAACACTGTTCATGCATCAGGTCATGGTGACATGGCGTGCGTGAGTTGATCCAGAGAGGATCGGACGTAGGGGCATGTCTAGTCGACCGCACATGACATGTTCAGTCATCAAAGTTGCTCTCTAGACCCTTACTGGAGTCAACTAGGACTCTGGTTGGCCCAGCGTCAAGTCATGTAGTGGTGCGTCCGGTCTCGGTGCTGGGCAAGGCGGCGCGCAGGTGATCGGACTCCACATGGGTACGTCCGATCGTGGACCTATGCATCCAGTCAAGTTAGTGTTCAGCGCATGAGCGAGTTAGCCGTTAGTGGTAACGGCTATTTCAAACGGGTAGTGCCATGTGGAGGTGGAACAGCGACCGTACATGTCTGGTTGCCCTGTCGGACATGTCCGGTCAGTGCGCAATGAGCACAACGAAGGGGTAATAGCTCTATTTGTTCATGGAGTTATAAATAGCAACCTTAGCCAGCCTTGTGCTGGTTACTGAGCACCCTTGAGCCTTGGTGGCTTGTGTAGGTGTGCATGGAAGCCCACCATCTCACATATGCTTGATAGTGTTCATTCGATTGTGTAGAGAGCAATTCTAGTGCGATTGTATCGTGAGGTTGCATCTAGTGGCACTAGATGATTCAGTGTTGCAAGGTGGTGGTGCTTGCTACTCTTGGAGGTTGCCATCTCCTAGATGGCTTGGTGGTGGTCTCCTGTCGAAGCACGCAAAGAAGATTGTGCGGTGCTTCGAAGAAGTGGTTGTGAGGGGGATTGTGCTCACCCCACGAGAGCCATGAAGAGCAACACTAGTAGAGCGTGTGATTGAGCTACCCTCACTTGTGGGTAGGTTTTTGCGATGCCCAACATGCAGGCTTCGTGGGTGATACCAATTAGCCTACAACCACCAAGTGAGTGGTTGACATAATGGGGACTAGTGTATTGGCAAGCACGTGAACCTCGTGAGAAAAATCACCTATGTCATCCTTGTCTTCCCATTGGATTGCATCCTCTTTACACAAGCTTGTAATTACTTTCATATACATTGTGCTTGTGTAGTTGCTCTTGTAATTAGTTAGCTTGTGTAGCTTGCTAATTACCTTCTAGCTTGTGTAGCATAAAAGTAGCTCCCTTGCGTGGCTAATTTTGTTTTAGTAACCTTGTTACTCATATTACTTAGTTTGTGTAGCTAAGTGTTTTGTGCTCTCTAATTTGGCTTGTGTAGCTTTGTTATTGAGCATTGATAGTGAGCTTAGGAGCTTTGTGCTTTTGCGTCACTAGTTGTGTAGGAGCTCCCCCCATTGCTTAAGTACTAGTGCATAGGTTTGTGTGACCTAGCTTTAGAGTTGATTAGGTGAGCTCTAGCTAGCCCAGCACCTTTGTTGCCTAATTAGGATCTTTATAAGGCTGCTAGTGAACTTAGATAGAGGAGTGTAGTCTTGGCTAGACTGATAGTTTTAATTCCACATTTATCTTGGTTAGCCAACGTGATTAATTTTAGAAAGGACTATTCACCCCCTCTAGTCCGCCATATCGATCCTACAAGTGGTATCGGATCTCGGTCTCTCATTTATGGTCTTCATCGACCTGAGAGGATGGCGGCTTATGGGCTAGATGTTGAGTGTTCATACACTTTTGATGGCACACACTTTGCACTGGTGGAAAAATTGGATGGCATGTAATTTTAAGTTCATTTCCCCTCAAATGTGGTGGATCATAGATGTGGGCTTTTCTCATGCATTGGATGAAAATAATGCAACTCAAGCTCAAAATAAATGCCTACATCTCGATTGCTAAGCTACTAACATTTTATATCAATCTATGAAAGATAACATTTTTTGGGGAGATCATGTACATGAAGAGCGCTCATGATATTTGGTTGTACCTCAACTTGATATATGGGAGTGTCTCCAATGATGATGATGAGGCCACCAAGAAGGAGGCGCATGAGTGTGTTGAGCATGACCACAATTCAGTGATTGTGGAAGAGTGCTCCACCTCATGGTCAAGTGATGATGATGATGATCCATCCACTACAAGTTCACTTGACAAGATTGATGATGCCACAAGTGTTGCAAAATGATGATGCTACCTCATGCACACTTGATGGTGATGATGATGGATCATGCCTAGATGACATTGCTACTACAAGCTCTCCTACATCACCACATTGCTTCATGTCACAAGGTGACACTAAGGTATCTAATGCTATAATGTGGTTGATTATGTTGATTCATACGATGAGCTTGTGAGTAGACTTGCTAGCATGACCATGTCTTTAGAAAATGAGAAAGCTAAAACATTGAAATTAGAAAATGAAAACTCATTTCTAAAGAACTTATGTGAAGAACATAAGCACTTACTTGATATTCTTAAATCTTCACATGGTGAGTTAAAATTGACTCATGAGACACTACTTGCATCTCATGAAGAATTATTAGAACAATATGCTTCTCTCATTAAAGTGTTTTCAAAGAAAATTATAAAGAATGAGAGCTCATCACACTGAGTCAAGTGATCAATTGCAACATGTGACTAACTCTTGTAATGTAGGGAAGAAGCATGTATCCACCTCTTGTGATGATTTATTAGAAATATCATGCTCTTCATATATAGATGCTTGTTCTACTTCTATGTCTTGTGAGACTAACCTTTTGAAGGAGAACAATGAGCTCAAAATAAAGTGAAGAATTTGAGCAACAAGTTAGAGAGGTGCTACAACAGAAAAATCACCTTCGAGCATATGTTGAACAACAAAAGAAGCTATGGTGATATGAGTGGCATTAGATTCAACAAGAGCATGACCAAGGGGGAAAGAAAAAGAGAAAGAAAGATGAAGAAGCAAGAACAAAAGATGCTATCTCATTTCATGTGCTTCAAATGCCATGAAGTGGGTCATCTTGCTAATGGTTGCCCCAATGAAGAAAAGCTCAAGTTGAAGAAAGAAGAAGAGAGGCTAAAGCATATCAAGTGCATTCAAGTGCCGCACTTAGGGACATCTCACCTCAATGTGCCCAACCAAGCAATTGGTGAAGAAACAAGAAGAACCTCAACCAAAGCCATAAGCTGAGCAAGAGAAGACACCCTAAGAGCAAGTCAAGATCAACCATGAAGATGGTGGCTGACTTGACAATGAAGAAGAAGAAGACAAGAAGGGGTGGAAAGGCAAGGCATCCAATGCAAATTTAAGATACCAAGATGATGAGCAAGACACAAGATGAGAAGAAGATGTATGCTCACATCAAGTGCTTCAAGTGTGAGGATATGGGACACTTTGGCTCAAGGTGTCCTACCAAGCTTGAGAAGAAGGTTCAAGCAACTCATGAGAGGCAAGGCAATAAGAAGCAACACATGAGCAAGGAAGAAAAGGCTCAATCAAAGAGAATTTGCTACTCATGCCGGGAAAGGGGTACACATGGTACATTCATGTCCCCTAGGTAATAATCCTAAGCCTATTTTAATTGATGATGATATTATGCTTAGAAAGGATGGTAATGGTACCTCATCGGTTGCAATTGCAAAATATCCCGCAACTCATACTAAGGCAATGCCTAAGTATGTTGCACCTAACTTGAGAGGACCCAAACTAGTTTGGGTACCATCAGAGAGTGGATTATTGTTTGTAGGTACCATGGCATTGGAGGCTTGACTCAATTGATTTCACATTGATCATCATATGTTGAGTCAAGTATTAAAGCTTAATGCAATCCTATCCCAATGCCAAGCCAAGAATTAGTAAAGTACAAATGTGCTACAACATACAAGTGTCATGTCAAGTTGTGGATGATTTATTGAAATATTTGATGGCTTGCATTTATTTGAGTTGAAGCTTGCTAATTGGATGATCATGAGCTAACCAAGGCATATCTCTTGTTGATCATTTCATTTGGGTGCATATGAGTTGGTTGATGTAGGGGACCATTATGCCTAAGAGGGGAGTGAATTAGGCAACTTAAAACTCAAACTCTATACTAGGGCCTCTTCGTCTATTCTTAGCAAAACCTATGCAAAAGATAAACTATCTAAATGTGCAACTACGGTTTTGTTAGTGTGTTGCTATCTCTACCGCAAAAGGAGTTATGGAAACAATGTAAATGCAGAAGCTAAAGAGTAAGGTAGAGATATGCAAACTCCTATCGATGACTCTGGTATTTTTACCAAGGTATTGAGAAGAACGCAAGCTTCCCCATAGTCCTCATTGGAGCCCCTCGCAAGGAATCCCTCACAAGGGCCAAGCTCCCGGTCGGGTAACTCTATGGATAGCCGTGGGCCTTCCCCACGCGCAAGTGGGTCTCTGGTGTGCCTTTCGGCAAGCCTCTCCTGGACCGCTCCCTGCCGTCTTCACTATTAAGCTTCCAGCCGAGCCGCCGTGGGCCTTGTTTCCTTCGGTACACGGTGGCGGCCACACCACAAATGTGGTTGGTGTGATATCACAAGACTACAAGCCCCTCTGATGTACAACAATGGTGTGCACAAGCATCGAGTGATAAGAGGTATGCAAACCTCACTAAACATTAGGCCAAAACCTAGAGCAAGTGCATAAGTGGTGGTCTAATCAACCTAAGCACTTCGCAAAGCACCTACGCTAATCACCTAATGAATCACTCAGCACTATGCAAGTGGAGATCACTAAAATAGTGTATCAACACCCTTGGTATGTTTCCTCACTTCTCCAATGCTCAAATGGCCAGTTGGGGGGTCTATTTATAAGCCCCACGGAGAAAATAGCCATTGGGGGCGAAACCTAGCTTTCTGCTACTGACCGGACACGTCCGGTCGTCCCAACCGTTAGAGCACATGCATTGATCGGACTCTAGACCGAGTCTGGTCTCATGTGATCAAATGAATCTGGTCACGCTGGCGCCGCTCTGGAACCTCTCTGGACTCGATCAGACACTGCACTTTGTATGTCCAGTCATCCAGTGCCGCTGTGTCCAGTCACGCTAAAAACATTGCCATGACAAAGAACAGTGCCATCGATGCGTCTGGTCACTGCTTTGCTTAGCGTCCGGTAATAGCTACTAACGCCTGCTATTGCCAAGCAACTAATTGGACACGTTCAATCCCTATGAGGGTCGTGTCTAGTCACCTCTATCGAGCTCATTTCTTCATGATCTTGCGTCTAGCTTGGTTCCCATCTTCGTGCTTGGACTATGCTTGATATCTTGGGTCTTCTCTTGTGCTTCTAGGGTCTTGCTTATGGTGTTTATTATGGGATCATCATGTCAACTTTGTCCAAGTCATTTCTTGCAACCTATTGAACTACAAAACAATTACTTGCAAATTCATTAGTCCAATTTGGTTGTGTTGTTCATCAAGCACCAAAATCCAAAGTAAATGGGCCTAGGGTCCATTTTCCTTACAATCTCCCCCTTTTTGGTGATTGATGACAACACGACCAAAACAGGCAAATAATAAAAGTTTTAGAATTTAAAAACTATTTACTTGCTAGGATGCAATGCAAAGGGCAAGGTTATATGATGCTAAAAGATATCACATGTAAGCTAATGCATATCACATGTAAACATCTTTGGAAACTTATCTTGCCCTTGCAAATGTCCCCATATGGCATTATAGATTTAAGCCTCCCCCTAACTCCATAATCCCCTGTCCTCGCTTTCTCAGACCATTACCACTTGTAAATTATTACCATTACCACTTGTAAATTATTATGATCGGGCTTGCTTTTTGTCCTGCAAATTCTCCCCCTTTGGAATCAAACACCGAAAAGGAAGACATTAGTAGCACAAGGGAGGGTCAAACTTTGTGATCCTTTATATGTGGAATGGAATAGGTCACAAAATTTGACTCCCACATTACATAGACTAAACTCCCCCTAAATATATGCATACATATGATGGAGAATGTAGTTTATGCATAATTGGCAAATTAATTCTCAAGGGAGTTTAATCTATATAATGCATGGAGAAAGCATATAAATACCAAAGTGAAATCAACATGATGATATCAATTTAGAAATACCACATGTGGAAACCAATTTGATTTATGCCACTTGCAATATGTGGTGGATATTTGAAGTATGTTGCTTAACTCCGGGGACTCCATTTTCCTTGCAATGAGACTACTACACACATGATAAGCTTGAAAAGGTGTTAGTCTCAAAGCATCCAACTTGTAGAGTAACCTCCCCCAAAATTTGTGCACATAAGCGTGGAATACTTGTAGGAGACATGCACATTGATTTTAGAATAAAAAATACCACTTGAAAGATGACATCACATGAATGTGAGAATCATTTTCAGAAGTGATATTTGGGAGAAATTATCTACAATTTGGAATTTGGCATATATTAGATGAACAATTATAAAACAAGCTATGTGTTGTGCTCCTAAACAATTTAAACCATGTAGGTTTGCTCCAAGGGTTAAGAGTGAAACCGAGCAAGCCTGCCATATGATTTACCTAGTGTATGCATGGCAGAAGATTTAAGCATGCAAATGCAAAGCTAGGCATGAAAAGGAACTAGATGCTAATTGAGATTGCAAGAAATTAAATCTAGTTACCTAACATGGGGAGGGGAATTTGGTTCCATAGTGTTCACTAACCCACTTGGCAATTGACATGATCCAATGTGACGCAACCCATGAAATGCACCCAAAACTATACCAAGTCTCTAAATTCCCCGAAGTCCATCGGACTTCTCACTTCTCTTTCGGGATCCAAACCTTCTTGGTGCTCTTCATGTTGGAAATGATCTCCTTTGGCACCCAAATGTGTTTGGTGCCATTGTTGGCTTGCTTGTTCACCTTGATGGCCACCACCTTGTCATTTTTCTTCTTCTTCTTCAAGAGATAAGGTGTGGGGGCCTTTTTGTCCACCTTGTTGGTGTAGGTGTTGGAGAGCTTGCTTGTTTCCTTTTTGTTTTTCTCTTTCTTATTAGCTCCTCCCCCATTCTTCACATTGCACTCATAGGACTTGTGGCCTTCCTTGTGGCATACGTAGCAAACCATGGTTTGTCCTTCATCAAGCTTCTTCACTCCCTTCATGGTGTTATCTTGATAAAGTTGGGCTTGCTTCGTCTTGCCTTTCACTTGAGTCAAGTCCTTGGTGAGGCAAGCCACTTCTTGCTTGAGTTGCTCATTCTCCTTCGCTACCTCTTGTGTGCATGTTTCCACAATAATTTTCTCAACATAAACTTGGTTGCACAAGGGTGAGTCTAAATATAAATCATTACAAGAAGTAGAGGCATCCTTTTTAGGCATGTAAAAAATAGAACCTTCCTTTTTAGGTGCCTCAGTGGGGGGTAGTACCGACGGCTTCAAGATTAGCAACTTTATTAGTTAGCTCATCACAATGTTTGCACATAGTTTCCATTTTAGCAAGTAAACTTTTATAAGCATCTTGTGAGCTAGCTAACTTTTTCTTTAATTTTTCATTTTTCTTTACAAGTTGCTCATCATTTATTGTGCAATTATTTGTGTTTGCACTAGTCTCAAGTTGCTCAATTTTAGTAGATAGCTCCATATTAAGATTAGCAAAAGTTTCATACTGTTCAAGCAAAGTAGCATAAGCTTATTGTGAGCTATCTAGTTTTTCTTTTAATTTTTCAAGCTTATTTTGTTGACTAGTGCAAACTTTAGGCAAAGTTAAGATTTTCTTGCACAATTTCATCATAAGAAGGTAGCTCATCATCACTATCATTGTCACTATCACTAGGGATAGGCTTTTTGTTACCTCGTGCCATAAGGCACACACAGTGAGGTGCTTGTGCCCACGCCTCTTGTGGCTGGTCTTCTTCACTTGAAGAATCATCCCATGACCTTATTGATGTGAGGGCTTTGTCCTTGCATGCCTTCTTCTTTGTTTTGGGTGTGGTCTTGTTTGGACAAACTTCCACAAAGTGCCCCAACTCGCTGCATCCATAGCATCATTTCTTTCTTTGCCCATTTCTCTGATTGGTGAAGATGAAATCTTGAATTTGGATGGGCACACCCTTGACATTGAGTTTTTGGATCATCTTCTCCACCTTGTTGATAAGCTTGATAGATTCTTCATCAAGGTCGGAGGTGGAGGAGGAAGATTGATCATCATCACTTGATTCTTTATCATCATCATCATCATCTTCTTCTTCATCTCCACTTGAGGAGCTAGCTTGAGCTTGTCTCAACTTGCTTGTCCTTCATCTTATTTTTCTCACTACATGTGAGAGATTTGCCTTTGCTTGATGAAGAGGCTTCTTCTTGACCCATCTTGCGTGACATTTCAAATGCCACTATCTCGCCAATGACTATGGCCGAGGTCATGGTGCTCAAGTCCTCCATGTTGTGAAGGATGGTGATGATGCTTACATATTTCTTTTGTGGTAGCATGAAGATGATCTTCCTCATGATGTCTGCATCATCTAGCTTGGTTAATCCTATTGAATGGAGCTCATTGATAATTAGATTCAAACGAGAATACATATCATGAACAAGCTCATCATCATTCATTTTAAAGGAATCATAATTTTGTTTAGCTAGATAATGTTTTCACTCACAGACATTAGTTGTGCCATCATGGAGCTCTTGGAGTTTAACCAAATTTCATGTGTCATATTTAAAGTGAACACTTGGTTAAACACATCCATGCTAAAAGATTCAAACAAGCAATTTTTAGCTCTAGCATTGAAATGAATTTCTTTTTCTTCACTCTTTGTGGGTTTATCAGGATTCTTAATGGGTTTCATCCCATCATAAGTAACTTCTCCAAACACCTAAATCTACCGCCTCAAGGCTGACAAGCCATTCTAGCTTTATAGTAGGGGAAGTTAGTGCCATCAAAGTGTGGAGGCCTAGAGATATCTATCCCAACCTACTCTAAATAGCGTCGGCTCAACGGCGGTGAAGCCAAAGGTCCAAATTGAGCCTAACCGGCTCTGATACCACTTGTAGGGGACCGTGACACCTAAGAGGGGGGTGAATTAGGCAACTTAAAACTCTAACTCTATACTATGGCCTCTTCGTCTATTCTTAGCAAAACCTATGCAAGAGATAAACTATCTAAATGTGCAACTACGATTTTGCTAGTGTGTTGCTATCTCTACCACAAAAGGAGTTATGCAAACAATGTAAATACGAAAACTAAAGAGTAAGGTAGAGATATGTAAACTCCCATCGATGACTCTAATATTTTTACCGAGGTATCGAGAAGCACGCAAGCTTCCCCCTAGTCCTCGTTGGAGCCCCTCGCAAGGAATCCCTCGCAAGGGCCAAGCTCCCAGTCGGGTAACTCCATGGATAGCCCCGGGCCCTCCCCACGTGCAAGTAGGTCTCTGGTGTGCCTTCTGGCAAGCCTCTCTCAGATCGCTCCCCGCCATCTTCACTATCAAGCTTCCGGCCAAACTATCGCGGGCCTTGTTCCCTTCGGTACATGGTGGTGGCCACACCACAAACGTGGTTGGTGTGATCTCACAAGACTACAAGCCCCTTTGATGTACAACAATGGTGCGTGCAAGCACCGAGTGATAAGAGGTATGCGAACCTCACTAAACACTAGGCCTAAACCTAGAGCAAGCGCATAAGCGGTGGTCTAATCAACCTAAACACTTCGTAAAAGCATCTATGCTAATCACCTAATGAATCACTAAGCACTATGCAAGTGGAGATCACTAAAATGGTGTATCAACACCCTTGGTATGTTTCCTCACTTCTCCACTGCTCAAATGGCCGGTTGGGGGTCTATTTATAAGCTCCACCGAGAAAGTAGCCGTTGGGGGCGAAACCTAGCTTTCTGCTCCTAACCGAACGCTGCTGTCGTCTAGACTGGGCATGTTCGGTCGTCCCGACCATTAGAGCACGCGCGTTGATCGCACTCTAGACCGAGTCCGGTCTCACTTGATCGAACACGTCCGATCGTGCTGGTGCCGCTCTAGAACCTCTTTGGACTTGATTGGACACTGCACTTTGTGCGTCCGGACATCTAGTGCTGCTGCATCCGGTCACGCTGAAAACATTGCCATGACGAAGAATAGTGCCATTAGTGCATCCAATCACTGCTTCGCTCAATGTTCGGTCACAACTGCTGACGCCTGCTGTTGCCGAGCAACTGATTGGACGCGTCTGGTCCCTATAAGGGCCGCGTCCGGTTACCTCTGCCAAGCGTGTTTTTTCATGATCTTGCTTCCGGCTTGGTTCTCATCTTCGTGCTTGGACTATGCTTGATATCTTGGGTCTTCTCTTATGCTTCTAGGGTCTTACTTATGGTGTTGATCATGGGATCATCATGTCACCTTCATCCAAGTCATGTCTTGCACCCTATTGAACTACAAAACAATTACTTGCAAATTCGTTAGTCCATATTGGTTGTGTTGGTCATCAAACACCAAAATCCAAAGTAAATGGGTCTAGGGTCCATTTTCCTTACTAGTTGAATTGGAAATAGATGCATATGTTGCTTGCTACTGAGCTGATTGAATAGATAAATATCTTGTGAAAGTATTCAAACAAGTTAGTTTTCAAGTTTGATTCATATTTGATGAAGTATAGCTCAAGTGATTGAAATCTTGTGAAATCTTAGCCATGATTGAGTGATTAGGATTGGTAAGAAAATTGATGTACATGCTCTAGACTTATGGTATAAGATGCTGTGCAAATCTCATGATAATTGGATAAGAGATGTTTTAGTTTTAAAGTGGATCTTGTTAGCTATAGTGTTGTAGTTTTCAGCATGTAGCAGTGGTGGAAGAATTAAAATTTGATAGCAATCTAAAAGTCAAATGAAGCCTAAATTATTATATCTACTAGATGACTTAGTAAAGCACATCTCCACCAAATTTCAGTGGTAATTGGATCTGTACATTGGGAGTTATGGATATTTCTTTGAAGGGTACAGAATCTGCCAAAAAAGTGATAATTATTGGATTGATCAAGAGTCACTTTGATTGAAAGGTCCTCAAGTTAGAAACATGTTTATAAGTGGTTGAGGTACCTAAGTTTAGTTTTGAGATGATCTAGAAGCATGACAAGCAAAGAGTACAAGGCCATTTGATTAGTGGAGTGTACTTGGCACACAATTGGTACTCAAATAAAGATCAAGACCAAGCTCAAGATGAAGACGAAGTTTAAGTTCTAGTGCTTGTTGAAGATCATTTGGCATAAAGAAAAGGACTTAAATAAGTGGAAAGAAAAGTACATAAAGAAGGATTCAAGGTTGATCATCAAGTTAAGTCCATCACTTGGATCAATCAATCAAGATATTTCAAGAGTGTCAAGAATGGTTATTTGAAGAGATGTCACTTCTCCCTAGTGTAGGGGCTTGTCGCCTTGTAGGTAAACCAAGTGTGGTACTTGGAATGTTAACATGGAAGTGGTGATCCAAGGAACATTTGAGATGCTTAGTGGAAGCAATCAAAAGGGTCGATAAAAAAATAAGCAACACCCAAAAGAGAGCCTAGCCATGATATTTCAAGTGGTATTCTCACATTGATGCTCTCATAGCAAGTAAAGATGAAATGAAGAAGCAAGCAAATCACAACAAGAAAGTGCACTTGATCATTAGTGGTTCTTAAATCATATGGGTGAAGAATGGACTCTATCTATGATGATTGGTCTTCACCAAGCTGTATATTGGACTTCACATTGCTATTGCAGGAGGATCATTAGGAATCAAATGACTATCATCTACTCCAAGATAGCAAAGGTATCATTATAATGTGCATGGTCATTTCATCCCTTACTAGTATGCAGTTAGTGCATATATATAGTACATGCTTAATAGGATCATGCATGACAAATGAAAGTTTTAAATTTATAAGCTTACCATTATCACTTGAATGATTAATTGATCTAGTGGTTAGTATATGAGTTTGTTCATGAGCTAGTAAACGCAAGTACTTGATTTAATTTAGATTGCTAACAAGTGACAAGTACAACCTCTATAAGATAACCTCAAATAGAGTGTGAAGAAGCTTAGAGAGGGTTCAAACTGGACTTGGAAGCTTAAGCAAACCAACTTGGTTCAAGTCAACATTAGAAGCTCATGATAGTAACAAGAGTACAAGAACAAGACAACAATGCAAATGGATATCTAGTTTGGTTGTTTCAAGTGGTATCTAGACTCAATTGATTTATCAAGTGGTATTCACAAGTGGTGTCTAGATCAACATACAAGTGATATCTTACAAGTGGTACTCATGAAGATAGCAAATTCAAGAATTGGTCAAAATTGACAAATCCAACAAGTGGTTCCATGGTAGCAAATTCTTTCAAGTGGTATCACATTTCTACATGTGGTATCAATCATACAAGATGGTGGTTCCACAAGTGATCCTCAACTTTAAGTGATCATCAAATGAAGAATGCACCCCTCACTACAAGAGCTCAAGTTTATCAAATGGATGACCCATGCAATGACTTAGGGGGAGGTGTCCCACCAACTAGGTATCAAGGTCAAAGATCCTATATGTGATATCTCAAGAGCTATACAAGTGGTAGCCATTCCAACATATGTAGTGGTGTCCATTAAAAATACAAGATTCAAGTGTAACACCCTAAAATTTGCTTCTCTTGAAATAGAGCTAAAATAATTTAATTTTGTATTTTTATGCTCATTAAAACATGGGGAAATAATAAATTTTCATTAGATTAAAATTTATCTTAAGGTAGAAACATGTTTGTTGCATTCATGTCGGTCGCACCTTGTGTTTCTATGTGCAAAATGTGTTTTTTTAAAATACATTTAGGAGACGAATATCTATCTCTAGAAATTTTCTAGCTTCTTTCTGGAATTTAATTCCTACCTCCTTCACCTTAATCTTTATGTTCCAAGTTCCCAACAATCTTTTCATGATCTCCTAATACTTTATTTGGGTTCATCATGTTCCAAAGTGTCTCTGGGAATTTTGCCCAAATTTTCAGAGGTCTCGGAGTATTTTTCATGGCTTAAATATCAATCCTAGACTTTTCTAGAATTATTTTATTCACAAAATTAATTAATTCCAAAAATAAATAATATATCTCATTTTCTAACCAAATCTCAAAGCCCATGTACAATAATCCTAATAAATCTCAAAGGCCCGTGCATTTATTTATTAATGGGCTTTAATGATTATTTAGGTCCATTAGTAAATGTGGAGGGTGCAACATCAATTAGTACTATATTGCTAGTTGATGTAGATGTGTGGAGTTTTTCTCCCTATAAATATGTATCAACCCCTTGTGAAAAGCACACCAAAATGACCATAAGGGGAGCCCCTAGTTTGGGAAATCCCTCGTGTAGTAAATTAGATTTTTCTCCTTCACTCGCCGTCGCCACCGCGCTGCCCGACGCCATAGACCCGCCATTGACTACAAGAAGGCCCTAGGTGAGTTCATCATCTTCTCTTATTCCCTGTGCTCTCAGCTCATCAAACCGTGGCCTCTAGGGCCCAAACCAAGCGCTCCAGGGAGCTTCTCGCCATCGGTAATGGAGCTCCGCCGCGCCGGTTTTCTTCTCTAGCCGGTGACTCTCTCTCCCCCTCCTTTCTAATCTAGGCCATTCAGATTCAATCCAACGGTCCAAGATCACCCGTACCCCTTTATTGGGTTTATTTGCAAAAGAGCCCTTGTAGTTTCACGTAATATAACCCGTAGTCCACGGTCCAAGATCCAAGGAACATTTGAGAATACGTTTTCCTATTCCAAAAGCGTAGTTTCTTTCTAGTCGATTCAGAATACGTTTTCTCTTTCAGAAAGCGTAAAATCCCTCTGTTAGATTCAAAATACATTTTCTTCTTTTGAAAACGTAGTTTCTTCGGTTAGATCTAAAACATGCTTTCATCTATTTATAGTTTTGCCACTAGTCTTATTTAGGCCATAAAATCTTCATTTTAACTTCATTTTGATCCATTCAAGTTGCGTTAGATTCATAATTAAGTAATCTACATGGTCATCCTACTATTAAATATATTTTCAACTTTTGAAATTCGAGGTTAGATTTAATCTATTATTTTATTAAAGGAAATCTTGTTTAATTCATAACTTTTTCGTTATAGCTCCAATTAGAGTGCTTTTTGTGTCTGTGTGTTCATAGCGAGACATAGATTCATTTTACAAACTTTTTATCTTGATTTTATGTTTGGTGTATTGTTCTAATTTAGATCTATTATTTGCTTGGTGTATGATTGCATGGATGCTTGTGTGGTGCTCTATGATCATGTCCAGTCGGTGAGCTATATGTGGTGAATCAAGAAGCAGATCTTTGAAGGTTTGGACTAGAAGAAGGATCTAAGTTTAAGGCAAGTATAGCATGGGATCTTCCTTGTTGTCCTATTCACCTTAATATTATTTTAATCATATGCATGTGTCTACCTTGGCAACCATAGTAATTTTCCTAGCTATTTAATATCCTAGATTCCTTGTTACCTATGAGGTATTACATTGGGTAGTATGATGCTAGTGCTCAATTAAAGACCATGATCTTGTAACTTGACTAATGGTATATGCAATAAACATTAAAAGATGCTTTTTAGCAACATGGAACAAGGGGCTAGAGCATTGGACTATTTTTATGGTGCTTTAGATTCCTCTCCCTAAGGACTTATCTGTAAGCGAACATCTAAGACTTATAGTACAGCTGTGAGGGCTAGATGGCTCTGGCTTTAGCTCAGTATGAGGACCTTTTCTAACTTGTTAGTGGTTACCTTTATGGCACAAGAGGACTCCAATAGGTATGATCTCGGCCTACCAAGAGGGTGCACTTTGGTTTCTTGGTATTTTGTTAGTCACTCCTTGGAGGGGGGTTCATGCTTATTGATGGAGAAACCTTAGTGGCCCTAACTTGTTAGACAAACCTTTGAAAGGCTTCATAGTGAACCCTGCCGACCTTCCTTGGTAGTGGGTCAAGAGGTTGGTCGCCTTAGGCAAAAGGGTAAATCATGATTCATAGTGAAAGTGTACAACCTCTGTAGAGTGTAAAACTGGTATATCAGCCATGCTCATGGTCACAAGCGGCCTTGGACCCTTACAGAATAGATGATGAACACTGATGATACTGATGATAAAGATGCTCACTAATGATTACTGTTTATGCTATTCATTATTCATGTTTACCTGATCATGTATTTATATGGGCTTGTGAATAAACTTGTTGCCACCTAATTGCTAAAAGATGACTCATTAAAAGCTAATTACAGTTAAACCAGTGTTAGCCTTTTGAGCCTCATGAACCCCATGATATATTTGTTGAGTATGACATGTACTTACGCTTGCTTTATTTTTCAATTATTTGGATAAAAATCCCAGATGGGTACCAGATTGCTAGAGTTTGGAGAAGTTAGGCTTGTGATCAACTAGTCAGTTGTCCCTGTGGAATTGGAGTCTTCACCCAAAAATTAGAGTTGTCTTTCCACTGTTTGTTGTCTAAGGTTATATCTTTTATACTAAGTATGTTATATATTAAGCATTATCTATTGATATTACCTTTATTTGTAGCTATAAGTGAGATTTGACCTCCTAGGCTCACATATGGTGTGTGTGTCGGTGCAGAAAGTGACCAACACATAAATATTTGTAGTTTTGTTGTATATTATGACCGGATGTGGCCTAGCACTTAATGACACAAGGTTTATACTGGTTTAGGCAATGTGCCCTACGTCTAGTTTGAGTCCATTGGTGACTTTATTCCTAAGCCCAGGTGCTCGAAGTTTGCTATGGGGTTACAAACAAGAGGGAGAAAGATGGGGGTGCAAGAGGTCTGATCAGACTCTAGACCGAAGGGCCGAGAGTGACAAGAGCTCCTATGTGCGCTAAGTATTTGAGCATGTGCTTTGTGTAGCTTTAGAGTGTCTAAAGCTGGCAGAGGGTGAATTGATTGTTTGTTGTTTAGATCGTTGGAGAGTCGTTGGAGTTGTCATTGATCGGTCATCATTGGGAGAGCACATCCCCTTTTATAGATGAAGGGGACGGCCTTACAAGTGAGAGAGAGAGTGTGTACGTATGCTACTAAGTCTTGTTGCCCACACCATCGGGTACAAGATGATTGTAGGCACCCATAATACTGTTGATGCCCAGACGCATGTGGTAGGCTCCATCGTGTTTGCCATGTATGGCAAATGACGGTGCCCACAACACTATTGATGCCTAGAGGCATGTGGGGGGGGGTTATCATGTTCACCTGGTATGGGAGTTGAGGGCGCCCACAACACTATAAGGCAAATATCGGCGCCCACAACACTGCTTGGGATCTATCATGCCTAGAAGGTGGCAGGGCACCCTTCTGACATGCCCTGTCGGTACTGTGTTGCAGGTGTATAGGGTACGGTCCTTGGTATTGTGGCTTCGACTTGAGCGCCCTACCTTACCTGCCTGTTTCCTGGGTCCTCACTGAGTTGGCGTCCCCGATCGGTTGGTCCCAGTCAGCTCTGACTATGTCAGTCAAAGAAGAGCTATAAGCAGAAGTTTAGTGCATCGCTAGTCGAAGACATAGGTTAGAGTCAGAAGCGGTGCTAGCCAGGCCTTCTGGTCGGAGATGTGGGTTAGAGTCAGAAGCGGTGTTGACTAGGCCTTTCAGTCGAAGACGCGGGTCAAAGTTAGAAGTGGTGCTGGCCAGGCCTTCCGGTCGGAGAGGTGGGTGAGAGTCAGAAGCGAGGGTCATTCCTCCTTGGCCAGGCCTTCCAATCGGAGAGGCGGGCCAGAGTCAGAAGCAAGCATCGTCCTTTCCTTGGCCAGGCCTTCCAGTCGGAGAATGGATCGCCCTTCTGGGCTAGCCTAGGAGTTACGCGTCGTTCGCAACATCATCTGCTAGGCTAAGCTTTCACTAGGAAGCAGGTCCATGAGGGACTCTGGGTTTATGAACCTAACAGGTGCCCCTGAGCCCCTGGGTGATTCGGGTAGAATCGTCTGGGGGATTTTCTTGGTTTTGATGGTGGGGGAATTTTTTGTTTCGATAGCGGGTGCTCATGAGGGCACCCGCGGGTGTAGCCCCTGAGTCCCTAGGTGATTCAGGTAGAATCGCCCAAGGGGTTTTGTCAGCGGGCATGTGTGTGTGCACCTTGGTGGGCGTAGCCTCCTCTTTCCAGTTTCTGACCCATCATTTCTAGGAGCGTGGTCCTAGGTGTTTGGTCATGGTCGAGGGACTAGGTGAGATGGAGTCGTAGACCCAGGCATCGGGCGTAGCCGAGGGATCGAGCAAGATGGACTCGTGGACCTAGGCATTGGGCGTAGCCAGGGGATCGGGTGAGACGGAGTTGCAGACCCAGGCATTGGGCGCAGCCAAGGGACAGCCAAGGGATCGAGCAAGATAGACTCGCGGACCTAGGCTTCTTTGGGCGTAGCCAAGGGATCAGGTGAGATGGAGTCGCGGACATAGGCATCGAGCGCAGCCAAGGGATAGCCGAGGGATCAAGTGAGATGGACTCGTGGACCCAGGCATCGGGCATAGCTGAGGGATCGAGTGAGTCAGAGTCATGTATCCAAGCATCAGGCGTGCTGAGGGATCAACCGAGTTGGAGTCGTGGATCTAGACATCGGGCATGCCGAGGGATTGGGCGAGTCAGAGTTGTGGATCCAGGCACCGGGCATGTTGAGGGATCGAGCGAGTCGGAGTCACGGATATAGGCGCCAAGCGCGTCGAGGTCATGCTAAGGTGTTGGGTGTCCCAAGACCTTGAGCCCATTGGGCTCAGAAGGGGTTGGTTGACTTTCATGTGTTACCCCATCCATGACTTTTGCTATCAGAGGGGCTGAGCTAACGTCGCTTGCCTCGATGGCTCGAGTGACGCACTTGCTGAGCTCGCTAACAGGCATGTTTGAGTGAAATCTGGGTCCATCATTTGTGATGGGGTCAACATAGCCCTCATGTGGCATTCCACTGCTCCTTAACCCACATCACTATAGATGCCTGGGTCATTCAGGAGATCGACCTAGGTGGCCCGCTAGCCTCCCCTCAATGGAGATTCTATGGGCATGGCTCAAGGTTAGGATCGAATAAGAAGGTTGAGATGACCCTATTTGCTTTGGAGCATACTAGGTGAGGGCCACTAGGGCTCATCTATGTTTTCTCCCCTGGCTCTGTTTGACACGAGGCGACCTCGAGCCCTTCGTGGGCCGACCTTTGAACCCCGGTGGGTCATTGCTCATGTTGAATGAGGGAACTGCTGCTTTGTGATGCAACATGGAGCGTTGTGATGCATTTAACTGCATATGCGATGCTTCGGATGTATGGGATGAATGAATGACTTGTATGAATGAATGTGTGAATGCGTGTATGAATGTATGAATGACATTAGATGAATGAATGATCATATAAAGAAATAGTGGGGGTTCGTAATGTTACCTTTATGACTCGAGTGACAGGGTTTGAGGAGCTCCTATCGGATATGTTCGACAGGGATCCACACTCGTTGTTCATGATGAAGTTGGCATGGCCCACATGGGGCATCTGTCTGCTCCTTTCCTGTCTCTCGGCATTCACCTGAGCCATCCAATAGACTCAGGAAGCCTATTGGTCTCTCTAGGGCAGAGATCCCATCGTTGGGCCCTTCCAAGTCTTGCCTAGGAAGGCAGTGGGCCACCTGTAGGTGGTTGCGCCTTATTTCTCACACCCAGCATGTGGTAGTGGTGGGCCATGCTTAGGCCACGTCCTGCCTAACCAGGCGCTGTCTCATCAGGCAGGGCGCATCCCATCAGTCAGGACGCATCCCACTGCATTCCATCCATATTGAATGGTGGAAGGGAGAGGGTTTTTCACTACAATCCTTCGCCTTTCTCCAACTATTGCGTCTCCTCCTTAAATAGGGGAAGGGAGAGGGCTTTCGTCCCATTCCTTTGCCTATTCTCTAACTGTTGCCTCTCCTCCTTCCTTCTCACCAAGAGTGCTTGTGTGCCGTGGTGGTTCCTAAGTGACAGATAGGGTAAGTGAGGGGGAGAACTCATAGATCCGTTCGTGTATCTAGAGCGCAATGTCGAGCTAGAGGCCATCCAAAGTGGATAAGGCGGTGTTGGCCACCTTCACCGAGAATGGGCTGCTTTTGCCGAAGGAAGTGGCGCACTGGATCCTATGTGGCCTCATTAATTAGTGGGGCCTAGAGCTGTAGCACCTCAATTCAACTAGAGTGTTGCACATCACTGGCTTCATCACCATCTGTGAGGCCTTCCTCGGGATGGAGCCGCATGTGGATTTTTTTTGATAGAGCTTTGTCGGAGGGGAAGTCGCTCAGGACCACGCCAGTGGGGGGTTTTGCCCCTACAGCTGCTTAGGTCGGCCAATTCATAAAGTTTGATGAGATGTCAGAGACATCCTCCAGCCATGGCGGCCACACTTTAGTAGGCAGCATCCATGTCTAGGAGCTACCCCGTCTATATGGGAAAGTCCGGAGCTCGATGTTCTTCTGCTGAGCTTGCTGCATTGGCATTTGCCCGTGGCATGTGCCGTGGCCTTACTTTTGGTGGATGGTAGGGTCTGAACCCTAGTAGTAGTTATGTCTGGTGGTAGTAAATGCTCTTGAATGATGCCCATGAACTTATGAACTTGTTGCGGCACTTGGTGCCTACCTCTGGAAGACACCTGGACCGGGACTTTGCCACCATCTACAGAGGGTATGCCGATGATTGGAGCACGGACGCCATCCATGCGCTTGGGGAAAGCTTGCTGCCACATGCACAATGTGGTGGCCAAGCAAGTCTTTACGTAGTGGGTGGTGGAGGCTCGCCATGTGAGCGTGGCTGAAGGCATGCGTCAAGAAGACGTCACCTAGCCTGCGAATGGAGTTGAGGCTGGGTTGGAAGCTCCGTCCGAGTCGAGTGTCGCCCCGTCGAAGGGTGAGCAACCTTTATCTTCTCTGATCATGTCATCAGTCAATGCCACCAGGCGGCCACAGTAGAAGTAGCTAGCAGATGTAATAGTTTAAATTCATGGGGAAGCCCCCGTGTGAATAGTTGTATTGAAGAATACATCAATTTTCATTTTGTGATGAATTACTTCGTTCGGGGAAGCCTGCCCCATCCGTTCCTTATTTTTACCCTAGCATAACTTTGTTTTTATTCTTTCCTTTTTTGCACCTACCCATTTGTCCCATAGGATGCAACCTTAAGAGCCTGAGCATGGCCCACGAGGCTCAGCTGCTCGTAACCATAGGTAGAGGCGGGGTGCGATCGATCGGAATGTTGAAGCAAAGTTACGTAAGATAATTAAAGGAACGGACTACCCTTTCATTCGGGTAAAAAATGTATCTACCATGAGAAAGTAAAAAAGAGAGGTGGTATTGCACCCCTGTGGAGCCCCCGAGCGACCCGGGCCAAAAGTGTTCGGGCCGGGGTGCTTTGTAGGAGCAAACATTGAATGAAAGAAAATGGTAAGACCGAATTTTTAAGGGAAGAAACGACGTAACTGTTCGATGTTCCAAGTGTTGGTGAGAATGTCGTCGTTGTCGTCCTTCAGTCGGTAGGTGCCCGGTCGGATCACTTTGGTCACCGTATAGGGTCCTTCCCATGGCGGAGAGAGTTTGTGCTTCTCCTTGGTCGATTGAGTCCTTCGAAGCACAAAGTCTCCAGCCTTGAGGATCCTTCCTCTGATTTTCCTCTCGTGGTACCGGCGGAGAGTCTGTTGGTAGCAAGCAGAGCAGATGATAGTCATCTTGTGGGCCTCCTCGAGCAGGTCGACTATGTCTTGTTAAGCCTTAGTGGCTTGGTTGTGGTCGAAGGCCTTCACTCTTGGGGCACCGTGGTCGATGTCGGAGGGCAGCACTGCTTCAGCTCTGTAGGCCAAGAAGAAGGGTGTGAACCCTATGGATCGGTTTGGGGTCATTCTTAGGCTCCAGAGGATCGCTGGGACCTCTGCAACACATCACCCAACGTACTTGTTTAGTCGATCGAAGATGCATGGCTTAAGTCCTTGGAGGACCATGCTATTGGCACGCTCGACCTGACCATTAGTACGTGGATGTTCGACTAAGGTCCAGTCAATCCTAATGCCGTATCCATCACTGAAGTCTAGGAACTTCTTCCTAGTGAAGTTAGTTTCATGGTCAGTGATGATATAGTTAGGAATGCCGAACAGGTAGATGATGTCGAGGAAGAATTTGACCACCTCTTCTGAGCGGATGTTGGTGATGGGCTTCGCCTCTATCCACTTGGTGAATTTGTCAATTGCTACGAGAAGGTGAGTGAAGCCACCTAGGCCCTTTTTTAGGGGTCCTATCATATCGAGGCCCTAGACCATGAATGGTCAGGTGATGGGGATGGTTTGGAGCTCCTGTGCCAGCAAATGAGTTTGCCGAGCGTAGAACTGGCATCCCTCACACCTGCAGATGACCTCCTCTGCATCTCGTAGTGCGGTGGGCCAGTAAAAAACCTTGGTGAAAGGCTTTTTTGACCAGCAACCTCGAGGCCACGTGATGTCTGCAGATTCTAGCATGGACCTTGAGGAGGAGTTGTTTCCCTTGGTTGGTAGGGATGCACTTCATGAGTACCCCTGATGGACTTCGCTTGTAGAGTTCATCACCTATGGTGACGAATGTCTTGGCACATCGAGCGATCCATCGAGCTTTAGTCCTTTCGGGTGGGAGAACCTCCTCGAGGAGGTAGGTGAGTAGCGGTGCTGGCCAGTCGGTTTGATCGAGTGCCAACACGACGATGTCGGCGGGTGATGTCGTCATGGAGGCACTAGGGTCGGAGCCCCCGAGCACTGGTTTGACGTCGGGGTTAGAGCCCCCGAGCATCAGGTTGGCATCGAGGTGTGTTTGGATTGGATCTTCTAGGATGTGGGCGGATGGCTCATGGAGGTCGTTCATGAAGACCCCGCTCGGAGATGGATCCTATCTGGCGGCTAATTTTGCGAGAAAATCGGTGGCTTTGTTGTCCTTTTGGGGGACATGATGCAGCTCGATCCCTTGGAATTTGTCCTTGAGCTTGCGCACCTCTTGGTAGTATGCCGCCATGAGGGGGCTTTTGCAGGAGGACTCCTTCATGACTTGGTTGACAACCAGCTCTGAGTCACCGTGTACATAGAGTCGAGTAGCGCCAAGCTTGATGGTGATGCATAGTCCATTGATGAGGGCCTCGAATTCCACAGCATTGTTTGAGGCTGAAAAGTGGAGGCAAATGGTGTAGCGGAGCCTACTCCCATCTAGGGAGATCAGAACTACTCCAACCCCCAAGCCAGGTGTCATTACGGACCTATCAAAGTACATTGTCCAATACTCATACGCGATGTCTGGGGTCGAGAGCTAGACCTCCGTCCATTCAGCGACAAAATCCATGAGGGCCTAAGATTTGATAGTGGTACGGGGGATATACCTGATGTCATGGCCCATGAGTTCAAGTGCCCACTTGGAGATCCATCCCATGGCGTCACGATTACGGACGATGTCTTCAAGCGGGTACGAAGTGATGACCGAGACTTCATGGTCGGTGAAGTAGTGCGGGAGCTTCCAGGTCGCCATCAGCATGACATATAGGAGTTTTTGCACCTAGGGGTTCTAGACCTTGGGGTCAGTGAGTACCTTCTCGATGAAGTATACGGGTCATTGGACCTTAAGGTAGTGTCCTAGATCCTCCCTCACGATGACTAGGGCGGCACTCACTACGTGGTTGCTTGCCGTAACATAGAGGTGGAGGGGTTCTCCGTATTTGGGAGCGACGAGGATTGGGGCCAATGTTAGTGATGATTTGAGGCTCTCCAAAGCCTGATGTGCTTCCTCAGTCTAGATGAACATGTCTGTCCTTTTGAGTAGCTTGTAGAGAGGCATCCCTCACTCGCCGAGCCGGGAGATGAACCGGCTCAGGGTGGCCAGACAGCCGGTGAGCCTCTGTATGCCCTTAATGTTGTGTATAGGGCCCATGTTGGAGATGGTAGTGATTTTTTTGGGGTTGGCCTCGATACCATGTTCAGACATGATGTATCCAAGCATCTTCCCCTTTGGAACCCCAAAAACATATTTTTCAGGATTCAATTTGATGTTGAACCTTCGGAGGTTCATGAATGTCGTGGCCAAGTTTGCGATCAGTTCGCAAGCTTGAGCCATTTTGACCACTATGTCATCAACATAGATGGCTATTGTTGGTTTTGACCGCTCGGCTTGATCAGGCTGATTGAGTGGGTCGATTTGATCGGTGAAGCATCGTTGCATGCACCTTTGGTAGGTGGCGCTAGCATTCTTCTAACCAAAAGGCATGGCTACATAACAGTACGAACCATATGGGGTGATGAATGAGGTTGCGAGTTGATCAGACTCTTTCATCGCAATCTAGTGATAGCCTGAGTAGGCATCTAGAAAGGAGAGGATCTCGCATCTTGAGGTGGAGTCAACTATCTAGTCTATGCACGGCAAAGGAAAGTGATCCTTTGGACATGTTTTGTTGAGGCCAGTATAATCAACATATATTCTCCATTTCCCGGTCTTCTTTTTAACAAGAACAGGATTGGCAAGCCAGTCGGAGTGGAATACCTCTTTGATGAATCCAACTGCCAGGAGTTTGGTGACCTCCTCGCCTATGGCCCTACGCCTCTCGTTGTCAAAGCAATGTAGGCGTTGCTTGGCGGGCTTTGAGCCTGGGACCTCCTATAGTATGCCCTGCATGTCGGAAGGTTTCCATGCAAAGACATCGCGATTGGCGCGCAGAAAGTTGATGAGCTCGCATTCCTATTTGGTCGAGAGCTGGGTCCCAATCCGCACCATCATGGTAGGGTCAGTGGGGTTGATCCCCATCACCTTAGATTCCTCGAGTGGCAAAAGGTAGTCAAGGAGGTTGGCTTGTTGCAGTCCAGGACTGCTAGGGTCGATGACTCCCCGAGCCGCGGGAGCTCGGACGAGTTGATGACGATAGTGGTGAGCACAAAATGCTCGTGGTCGCACGTGAAAGCGTGTGAGAAGGTGCTACCCATAGTGATGACACCGTTCGGTCCTGGCATCTTTAGCTTCAGGTAGGTGTAGTTGGGGACCGCCATGAACTTGGCGTAGCATGGCTGCCCCAAGATGGCATGGTAAGACCCTAGGAAGTTCACCACCTCAAAGGTGTGCACCTCCAAGCGAAAGTTGGCTTGGTCACCAAACATGATAGGCAGGTTGATCTGCCCGAGCAGGTATGCCTACGCTTCTAGGATCACACCGTGGAAGGGAGAGCTCGCTGGGCAAAGCATCGATCGGGGGATGCGCATGACGTCAAGGGTGTCGATGTAGAGGATGTTGAGGCTGCTACCTTCGTCCAACAGCACCTTGGTGAGGCACTTCTTGTGGATTATGGGGTCAACGATGAGTGGGTAGCACCCCAGTCTAGTGACATGGGACGGATGGTCCCTCCAATCAAAAGTGATCAGAGAATCTGACCAGCGAAGGAAGGTGGGGATGGCCGTTTCGGTGATGCATGCCTCTCTGTAGCACAATTTGTGCTAGCACTTGGAGTAGACAACATCGTATCCCCTGAAGATTATGATGCATAACTCGAGGTCAGGGAAGTCATCCCCATCCTTGCCCACCATGCCTCCTTTCTTGGCTGCTGCCTCCTTGCCTTTTCTTTCTTTTGGCCCACCGGCCTATCACAGGAAACGCTTGAGGAGCTCGCAATCCTTGTAGAGGTGCTTGATAGGGTAGGCATGGTTGGTGCATGGGCTATCCATGAGCTTATCGAAGTGGTTAGGTAGGCCTTGTTGGGGCTGCTTACCCGCATGATCAGCCACGGTGACCAACATGGAGTTGGCCGGTCGGCGCCTGTAACACCCAAAGTTCTACTACCAATTAGCAATTAAATTCTTGTCCCTTTTATACATTTCCTAGGTATTTCTAACTTAGGCCAAATAATAAATATTGTATAAATAAAATAAACTATAAGATTAGAAACTTGTTTGTTGCATTCATGCCGGAGCATATGGTTTTGATTGAGTGTACGGTTAGATGAATTGAAGTTGAACTCAAATCACATTTGAATTTGACTTAAAACTGAAAATAAAGGAAATAGATTTGATTTTGAAAAAAATCCATTTTCTTTCTTCTTCCATTTCGGCCCAGCAACCTGCACCGGCCCACCCAACCTTCAGTGTCGAAGCGTCGTCTGCTCTCTCTCACTGTGCCCTATCCCCACCTATCAGCGTCTTCTCTCTTCTTTCCTTTCTTCTTCTTCCCCGAGCTTCCTTTCTCTTCCCCGGCTCTTTTCTTTCTTCGACCGTCGATGGCGCGGCCATGCGTGGAAAGCCACCACCAATGCCTATTTTCTGCAGGCAATCAACCCACCTATTCCCCTTCCCTATTTCCCCCACCGGCTGGCCTATATAACCCCAAGCAGAGCCCCGCCTCAATCTCCATCCCCTGCTCGCAGCCGTGAGCCACCGCCACCGTGGTACCCCTCACCTGCACCTCAATCGCTGACGCCGACGCGACCTAGAGCTTCGTTGTACTTCCTCGCAGCCAAAGGTACCTCCATCTCATCGATTTGATGACCCCATGTTCGGATTTGACCTCAACCGCTGGCTTTCTCTCTCTCTAGAGCTCCGCCGCCATCGACCAAGCTTCTAGACCTGCCCCGAACGCCGAGATCATCTCCAATGGACTCCTGGTGAGCTCCTGACCGTGCCCGTACCCTCCGTTCACGATTTCCCACCCTGGAAAGCCGTACTGGTAACTCCAGTTCACGCCGGCCATGGCGCCGTCGGCACACCCTTCTTCCCTAGTGACCCACTGCCCTGCTCTCACCCGGCGCTGTTGGATTCGCGTGGACAGTCCAGATTAGCTGGTACCCGTTCGGTCCACAGCGAACCGTGGACTCAGTCCACCGTGGCTTACGTCAGTGCACCCACGCCTGCGTGGTGCACCGCGCCTATCAGCAGCCGCCACGTGGCCGCCCAGTCAACAACCGCAGTCAAGCCGAGCACTTTTGCATTTTAGCCCCTCTGTTTTCTCAGAATCAACCCGCGGTACTCATCAGTTCAAATTAATTTCTATTCAGTCCTATTTTTATCCAATTTAGACCCTATACTTTTCAGATTTAATGCCCGCAGTCCTGTAACCATGGTAATTTATATTTTTAATTGTTTTAATTCAAAAATAGGTTCAGTTTATTTATAGAATTGCCATTACAACTTATTTCATGCATAACTTTCACGTTTTAAGTCCGATTTGAGTGATTCTTTCGCTCACGTGTTCATAGCAATGCGTAGAATAGATTTGTAAGCTTTACAACTTATGTTTTCACTGTTTGGTGTACTGTTCTAATGGAAGTCTATCTTGTGTGCATGTAATGATTGGTATGATGCTTGATTGATGATTGGATCACGATTAGAGGGTGAGCCATTTGAGGTGACTGAGGACCCCTAGCAGGATCAGCAGTACTCCTAGGATGACTTTGAGGAAGGCAAGTGTATCAAAGGCCCCTTGTTACCTATGAACTACTATCACCTATATTCATGCATGTGTTTAATTTGAATTGCCTTTAAGGACTTTACCTAGATGATTCCTTGTAGCACATATCCTTGATACCTAGGATTATTGGGTAGGCATTTTGGATAGATGCTGCAGCGCTTAACATGAAGTAATTAAACATGATTAAAGGCTATATGCAATGTGATAAAATAGAACTTTTTAGCAATAGATAGGGGACTGGAGTACGGGGTTGAGTACTCTAGTGCCTCTCCATAAGGACTTAATCCTGAAGCAGCAACCCAGGAGGGATCGTACAACCTTGAGTGTCACATGGCTCTGACTTTAACCTATTAACTAGATTGTACTAGCTCATCTGTAGCTCCAGTAAGGGGTAAGAGGGTATCTTTCCTTTTTCTATTAGGGTGTGCACCGTGCTGCGATGCCCACGCGTGCCATTCCTTTGTAGCTACGATCTGTTAGTGCAACTAGCTAAGGGTTTCATAGTGAAATTCTGCCACACTTCCTGGGAAGAGGTGTAGTGGGTCTCGCGAACCCTGGCATTGGGAACATGGCTCGGTGGGTAAAGATGTACAATTTCTGTAGAAATAATTAACCTGTTATAACAGCCGTGCTCACGGATATGAGCGGTCTGGATCCTTTGAGATTAGTGGTTACTATGGATGATGGATGGTTGGGAATTGAGATTAAAACTTGATGATACTTTAATACCACTTGGGATTATTGGGTCTGTCATTAAAGTAGTGATTCAGGATGCTAAAATTTGATTAACTAAAATTGCAAACCATAGTCAAACAGTGTCAAGCCTTTTTGAGCCTCATAGATCCTTTTGATATACTTGCTAAGCATGGTGAGCTTACACTTGCTTTACATCCAATGAAAATCCCGGATGGGTAACAGATAATGGATATGAAGAGTTTCTGGAGGATGTCCAGGACTACTAGGGAGACGTTCACTAGTTGGAGTCCCTATGGCAGTTGGGCTAGTTATTCCGCTGTGATTGTAATAATATTGCCTTTGAGCAGACTTTGTATTAACCTTATGATGAGATATGCGATGTAATAAGTACTTTACTTTGATACTATTGCAATTTGTGATATATGTGTGTGTTTGGACATCCTGGGCGCACATATATGAGTACTTGGTTTTGCTTTGCAAAATTGGGTGCGACAAATTAGTATCAGAGCTATAACTGACTGTAGGACGAACAACCTAGTTAGAAATTGACGTTTCTAGGATTTCATTACCTTTATTTTACTACTTTTAATTTGCTATAAAATTTATGCTTATATTTTGTTCTTTATCTGTTGCCAAAAATTATTTTGTTCTAATACTCAACCTTTTCATTCTTGTAGATGGCCCGTACCAAGCAGACCCCATGCAAGAGGACCATCCTGATGCCCACTAGGAGGACCAGGTTCACTTTGGGCAAGTGTGTCCCGACACATCTGGTGGAAGCTCTAAGGAACCAGGAGGAGGAACCACCTGTGGAGGTGCCCATGGGGGAACCTCTAGAGGACTTGCTGGAGGATCCAATGGATGAAGAAACAAAAGAGGGACCCATGTTTGAGGAACCCATTGAGATAGAGGAGTCTGAGGAGGATCCCGAGGAGGAGCAGGAACAAGGTGGCTAGGAGGGAGTAGGTGACCCCAACGATGGATATGAAGAGTTTCCGAAGGATGTCCAGGACTACTAGGGAGATGTTCACCAGTTGGAGTCCCTGTGGCAGTTGGGCTAGTTATTCCGCTGTGATTGTAATAATATTGCCTTTGAGCAGACTTTGTATTAACCTTATGATGAGATATGCGATGTAATAAGTACTTTACTTTGATACTATTGCAATTTGTGATATATGTGTGTGTTTGGACATCCTGGGCGCACATATATGAGTACTTGGTTTTGCTTTGCAAAATTGGGTGCGGCAGCACCGATCCTTCTTGTTCTTCTTGCCCCTCTACATGGAGGGGCCCTTGTCTTGGTCCTCATGCTTGGCCTTGCCCTTGTCCCAGCCTCCATTGAAGACTGCTCTGACCGCCTCCTCACCAGAGGCATGGTTTGTGGCGACGTTGAGCAAGTCGCGGGTGGTATGGGGCCTCAGGCAGCCAAGCTTGTGGATCAGGGACTCGTAGGTTGTCCCAGAGAGGAATGTGCTGATGACGTCTGTGTCGATGACATTAAGAAGGGAGTTGCACTGCTTTGAGAACCTATGGATGTAGTCCCATAGAGACTCATTAGGCTCCTACTGGTAGCTCTTGAGGTCCTAGGAGTTTCTAGGGCGGACATACATCCCCTAGAAATTCCTGACGAAGACCCTCTTGAGGTTTGCCCAGTTACGGATGCTATCGTGCGAGAGGAATTTGAGCCACACTCGAACATGTTCCCCCACTCATATGGGGAGGTACTAGATGATGAAGTGGTCATCATCCACTCCTTTGGCTCAGCAGACGAGTCAGAAGTCTTCGAGCCATATATCGGGGTTTGTCTCCTTAGTATACTTGGTGATGTTGGTGGATGACCGAAAGCACAGTGGGAACGGCGCTCTCTAGATGTGCCGACCAAAGGCCCATGGTCCTAGGCCATCTAGGCTAGGACTCTGGTCGTTGGGTCGGTGACCACGCCTAGGGTGTGTTTCACCGGTCCCCTTGATGGTCTGGTCGGAGCCCATGTCATCTGCTCTCATCGCCGCCTGATGGACGTCATCATCATGCTAGGCCCAATGCCAGTTGCTGATGATGCTGCGAGTGTCTCGGTTTGGTCCAAGGTGTCCACGCATAGGCGGTCGATGTTGAGCGGGTGCTAGGTCTGGCCATGGTGTAGCTATGGCCTCCTGTTCCACACCTAGTGACTACAGCAACGAGCGGATGGAGCAATTCATCTAGTGCGTCCCCACTCCCCTAGTGGGGAGAGAGGCCACGAGTTCATGGCGCAACGTGGAGCTCTCTACCTATTGAACGGTGATGGTTTCCAAGAGTGCTTGGAAGTTCTGATGGATTGCCTATTCCTAGGGGATGTCTGGCTTGGGAAGGCCACATAGGAGCATCACCGCCGCGACGATGTTCTGGCCAACCCAAGTGAAATATGGGGGAATGTTCCCCCATCGATGATGTTGCACTAGACCTAGCGGGTATGACCCTAGGCGCTGCTCTTTGGGTTACATGCATGGGGTGTAGCGTGTTGCACTGAGCACGCCGGCATAGGTGGTGGCTAGTTCTACTGCCATTGTCGTAGCTCCTCGCCGTGCTCCTGGGCACATGCGAGGGCATCCGCGTGAGGGTCCGGAGGGGTGTGGGTCTGTAGAGGCTCCGCTACCACCAGCGGCTGTCCTGGGGTGTCTGCCATAGCACACTCCTAAGATAGAGGGTGGCTAGGTGCCACGATGTCGCCAATGCTGGAGCCATCACTCTCAACATCATCATCCATGAGGTCATGAAAAGAGGCAGGAGCATAGCTCACCATCCCCACAAATTTGGATGTGAGAGGGGGCAGCGCCAGCATCCTTCAGAGCCCTCGGGTGTACGCGTCTATGGAGTACATGAGGCCATAGGGGAACCGATCACATGGTGATCACGGCAGGGACAACGGGGTCCCTCTAGAGAATCAGCAAAAAATAGTAAAAAGCGAGTAAAGAACAAAGCGTACGTTACTCACAGTTGGGTTTGAGCCCAGTGTGGGCTCGGTGCGAAGCATAGGTGCCTCATTGTTGAAGTCGCTGGGAGTCCTAGAGCCGATGGAGGATGTGCCTCCTCCAATGGGCGCCGGAACAAGTGCCTCCTCGTAGAGGTGCAGCATGCCGAGCCGGTCGGTGATGAAGTCTAGGCTTCCAAAGAGGAAGGCCTGGGATGGCTCGAAGATGGGAGGATCCCACATCCCAACAAGTGGGAGTACGGGAAACTCCAGTGAGCCAAAGTGAGTGGTATCGCTTGAGCCCACCATGGTGAAGCTGTAGAAAAGGTGGGCCATCCGATGACCAAAAAGCGTGAACGTATGGCATCTTCCCCATGGATGGCGCCAACTGTCGGTGCAGAAAGTGACCAACATGTAAATATTTATAGTTTTGTCGTACATTGTGATTGGATGTGGCCTAGCACTTAATGACACAGGGTTTATACTGGTTTAGTCAATGTGCCCTACGTCCAGTTTGAGTCGATTGGTGACTTTATTCCTGAGCTCAGGTGCTTGAAGTTTGCTGTGGGGTTACAAATGAGAGGGAGAAAGATGGGGGTGCAAGAGGTCCGGTCGGACTCTGGACCGAAGGGCTGAGAGTGACGAAACTCCTACATGCGCTAAGTATTCGAGCGTGTGCTCTGTGTAGCTTTAGAGTGTCTAAAGCTAGCAGAGGGTGAATCGATCGTTTGTTATTCGGATCATTGGAGAGTCGTTGGAGTTGTCGTTGATCGGTCATCACTAGGAGAGAGCTCATCCCCTTTTATAGATGAAGGGGATGGCCTTACAAGTGTATGAGAGAGAGTGTACATATGCTACTAAGTCTTGTTGCCCACGCCATTGGGTACAAGATGATTGTAGGCGCCCACAATACTGTTGATGCCTAGATGCATGTGGTAGGCTCGATCATGTTTGTCATGTATGGCAAATGATGGTGCCCATAACACTGTTGATGCCCAGAGGCATGTGGGGGGGGTTTATCGTGTTAGCCTAGTATGGGAGTTGAGGGTGCCCACAACACTGTAGGGCAAACATCGGTGCCCACAACACTGCTTAGGTTATATCATGCCTGGAAGGTGGCAGGGCACCCTTCTAACATGCCATGTAAGTACTGTGCTGCAGGTATACAGGGTACGGTCCTTGATATTGTGGTTTTGACTTGAGCACCCTGCCTTACTTGCTCCGTCGGTTTCCTAGGTCCTCACCAAGTGGGTGTCCTCGATCAGTTGGTCCCAGTCGACTCCGACTGCGTTAGTCAAAGAAGAGCTATAAGCAAAGGTTCGGTGCATCCCCGGTCGAAGACGTGGGTCAGAGTTAGAAGCGGTGCTGGCTAGGCCTTTCGGTCAGAGACGCGGGTCAGAGTCAGAAGTGGTGTTGGCCAGGCCTTCCGATCGGAGATGCGGGTCAGAGTTAAAAGCGGTGCTGGCCAAGCCTTCCGGTCAAAGAGCACCGTTCCTCCTTGGCCAGGCTTTCTAGTCTAAGAGGCGGGCTGGAGTTGGAAGCGAGCGTCATCCTTTCCTTGGCTAGGCCTTCTAGTCGGAGATTGGATCGCCCTTCTAGGCCAGCCTAGGAGTTGCGTGTCGTTCGCAACATTATCTACTAGGCCAAGCTTTTGCTGGAAAGTAGGTCCATAAGGGACCTCAGGTTTATGAACACGACAGTGTGTAACTGGTTTTGTCCTTAAAACCGGGTACTACATCAATTGTCAACCATATAGAGCCACCCTTTGCATCAAGTGATGCACACCTTTTATGAAATTGATGACAAAGGGGGAGAGATTAGTACAAAGATATTGAGGGAAGTTGGATTTGGACATGGACAAAGAGGGAGCAACATTGAAGAATGGAGAAGGATCAAAATTCTTGGACAAGAGAAGCACACAAGTAGGGGGAGCAAGCTCATGAACTTTGATTGGTTGCATTTGATATGTGCATATTCATATGTTTGCTTGCATTGCATAAGTTTTTAAATTTGATATGCATGCTTGTGCGGTGTATGCTAGTTGTAGAACTTGAATGATGATTTGAAAACTAGCATACAAAAGATGATAGCTAGACACTTGGTATGTTTTTCAAGTAATACTAGTACCTTGATTCTAATGTTGATCTCATGAGGTATCTAGTGTTTTGTTTTCAAGTGGTATCTAGCTAACCATGGTACTAAGGATGAACTTAAAGGTGCAACTCCAATTGGTATCATGCTTCAAAGGTTAATTCTTTACACCTTAGCATCATTGGTAGTAGTTACTCTCCCACAATTTCAATCTATGCATATGTGCAAGCTTCAAACCAAACACTCTAGCACATATATAGGGGAAGCTAATACTACCAATTTGGATTTGTGGTACTTGTCCAAAATCATTTACACATGGTAAAATTGCTTGGGCAAGCAACATGAATCCAAAAGAGCTTAATTTCCATATCTTTGTAGAGTTGTCATCAATTACCAAGAAGGGGGAGATTGAAAGATCCTTATTTGGTTTTAGTAATTGAGTGACAACCTAGGTGGACTAATATGTGTTTAAGTGTAATACATAGGTGAATTAGTCCACAGGTACATGTGTGTGAGCAACTCATGCCATGATAGTGAAGATGGCTTGGATTTGTTACAAGGCTCACACATGTGATGAAGGATCTCATTGCATATGAGACATGACATGGAGTCATGAGATTAAGGTGGAGAAGATCAAGACAAGACTTGGCTCGATGGACCGGTTGCAAGTGTGAAGGGCAAGTTGAGTGATGATTTGGCACTGATGGACCAAGGCAACGGTGGAGAGCAAGTGAAGTCAAGATCGATGAACCAATATGGTCACATGATGATATGAAGTGAATCATATCATTTGGGATTGGTTGATGCATGTGTTGCATTGACATCGAAGAAGATAGAATGGAATGCACAAGGCAAAGATATAACCTGGGGCATTTCATTTCACTGATCATAGGTGAATAGAGAAGTTGATAATTGGGTTTAGGATAGATGGCCATACTATTAAGAGAGGCAAACTTGTTTGCATATCGGTCATCTAGTTCCACTTGAGCGATCTAACTTTGCATATGTGTTAGGATCGAGTGGCGTGGTGATTTGAGTGACTAATCCTTTGAAAATGTTTGTGAAAATGCTAACACACTTGCACTTGGTGGTGTTGGCACATTTGCAAAGGAGTTGAAGTTGGTGAAGAAAAGGAGTTGGTCGTGCTGGTCACAGGATGACCGAACGCGTCCGACACTGAGACCAGACACGTCAGGTGTGTCCGACTCAGGCAGGTGACATAGACATGACCGGACACGTCCGGAATTGCAACCAAACGCATCTGGTATTTAGCATTGTCATAATCAGCTAAGGTGTGTGACCGGACTTAGGTTCAAGAAGGTGACCGGACGTAGGTAGAACACTATTCATGCATCAGGTCATGGTGATGTGGCGCGCGTGAGTTGATCCAGAGAGGATCAGACGCGTCCAGTCATAAAAGTTGCTCTCTGAACCCTTACTAGAGTCGATTGGACTCTGGCGGGCCCAGCATTAGGTTGCGTAGTGGTGCGTTCGGTCTCGGTGCTTAGCAAGGTGGCGCGCAGGCGATCAGACTCCACATGGGTGCGTCCGATCATGGACTTGTGCATCCGGTCAAGTTCGTGTTTAGCGCGTGAGCGAGTTAGCCATTGGCGGTAATGGCTATTTCAAATGGCTAGTGCCATGTGGAGGCGGTACAGCGACCGAACGCTGTGACTGGACGCGTCTAGTCACCCTATCGGACGCATCTAGTCAGTGCGCAGTGAGCATAGTGAGGGGGTAACGGCTCTATTTATTCATGGGGTTTTAAATGAGAACCTTAGCCAGCCTTAGGCTGGTTGCTGAGCACCCTTGAGCCTTGGTGGCTTATGTAGGTGTGCTTGGAAGCCCTCTATCTCACATATGCTTCATAGTGTTCATCCGATTGTGTGAGAGAGCAATTGTAGTGCGATTGCATCATAAGGTTGCATCAAGTGGCATTAGGTGATCGTGTTGCAAGCCAGTGGTACTTGTTACTCTTAGAGGTTGCCACCTCCTAGATGGCTTGGTGGTGGTCTCCGTCGAAGCATGCAAAGAAGATTGTGCAGTGCTCCGGAGAAGTGATTATGAGGGGGATTGCGCTCACCCTGTGGGAGCCGCAAAGAGCAACACTAGTAGAGCGTGTCATTGAACTTGTAATTACTTTCATATACATTGTGCTTGTGTAGTTGCTCTTCTAATTAGTTAGCTTGTGTAGCTTGCTAGTTACCATCTTGCTTGTGTAGCATAGAAGTAGCTCCCTTGCGTGGCTAATTTGTTTTTAGTAACCTTATTAGTCACATTGCTTAGTTTGTGTAGCTAAGTGTTTTGTGCTCTCTAATTTAGCTTGTGTAGCCTTGTTATTGAGCATTGATAGTGAACTTAGGTGCTTTGTGCTTTTGCGTCACTAGTTGTGTAGGAGCTCCTCCTGTAGCTTGAGTACTAGCGCATAGGTTTATGTGACCTTGCTTTAGAATTGATTAGGTGAGCTCTAGCAAGCCCGACACCTTTGTTGCCTAATTAGGATCTTTATAAGGTGCTAGTGAACTTAGATATAGGGGTGTAGTCTTGGCTAGACCAGTAGTTTTAATTTCGTATTTATATCGGTTAGCCGATGCGATTAATTTTAGAAAGGACTATTAACCCCCCTCTAGTCTGCCATTTCGACCCTACAACAGTCTCCGTTGACACTCTGGTATATCAAAAGAACAGTGAATTGAAGATTATTTAACATGTGTCCTAAAATTTGATGGGGATTGTTAGATTTAATGTGGGCTAGGCCTATATATTATCTAATTAAATCAAATTAATTCTAAGGCCCATATTAAATAATGTGCGCAATGTTATTTAGTCCCATACGGAATTTTGACTGAATGTTGACTCGACTTAAATGTGTGGACTGTGTCTATCCACATTGAGAAGGTTAAGAAAGGGTGAGGCGAGACACACATGCGCGCGCCGCTACTGGCCCTGACGCGACGCGGTGCGGGACATGAAAGGTTTTGCCACTCAAATCAATTATGGGCAAGAGTTATGGGAGTTTCTGAGTTATGGGAGTTTTTGCTCGTGATGACGGGAGTTTCTGCCTCTAATAAGGAAAGTAATGAGAAGAGTGAAGTGAGTTTTAGGTGTTTCTACCCCTAATGAGGAAAGTTATGAGGGTTGCTCGTGATGACAGGAGTTTCTACCGCTAATAAGGAAAATAATGAGAAATAAGGAAAATAATGAGAAGAGTGACAGGAGTTTCATGAGTTTCTGCCTCTAATGAGGAAAGTTATGAGGGGAGTTCAGGAGTGATGATGAGAGTTTCTGCCCCTAATAAGGAAAATAATGAGAAGAGTGACGCGAGTTTCAGGAGTTTCTGCCCCTAATGAGGAAAGTTATGAGAAGAGTGACGGGAGTTTCAGGAGTTTCTGCCCCTAATGAGGAAAGTTATGAGGGGAGTTATGGGAGTTATGACGGGAGTTTCTGCCCTCTAATAAAGAAAATAATGAGAAGGGTTGTTTTAGAAGTTTCTACCCCTAATGAGGAAAGTTATGAGGGGAGTTACGGGAGTTTACCGTAACTGCGTCTCCTCTTCTCCCCTCCCGTGGTGTCTCCTTCCCTTCTGAGGCTGGCTCATGCGCCCTTTGGCTTGCCTGGCTGTGAGATAAATAGAAAGGCTCGTTTCAACATTCGTCTCTATCGATCCAATGCACAAACACATCCATCCAACGCACAAACACATCCACTCCTTTTGCTACATCCAAGCCTTCCCTATCCTGGTTCCTACGAGCATGGGAATAGGGAGAGTAGGTCTCTAAAACTGAGTCGTCTACAAGTTCATCTGCTTGGGTGAAGGGCAGCCATCAGGTTTTTGGGGAGTGATCACGTGACTGCTCGATCGATCCATGACCTATGACTTCATCTTCTTCCTGGTGTTTGTGACAACGAAGGGAGTTTGGCACTACAACCTCTCTACACTGCATCGAGCGGGACGACTACACCAACAGGCACTATGTTGACTAGCGCAACTGGCTCTGGGGCCGCTGGGTATGTTCTAATTCATCCCAAATCATGATTATTAGTATCATCTACATGTCCATGTCACTTAGATCACACATGCACATATATGAGCCCACAAACATGTTCTTAATCTTTTTTCTAGATTAAATTAATACTAAAATTGCCTAAATTTCTAATACGCTCTAGGCGAGGATAGGCTCTAATCCAATGGGAGGAGAGCACGAGTTGCCGCCAGCATGTCGAACGATCCACCGAACCCAGCGACGCGGAAGTGCAGCGCCGCGTGGTGATAGCTTCACCAAGGTTGACACCAGGCGGCGAGGGGAAAAGAAGGGCGATTGAAAGGTCCTAAGATGGCTAGAGGGGGGTGAATAGCCTATTTAAAAATCTACAAATCAACTAGAGCAATTTGATTAGTATGACAAATAGCGTAATGCAAACTTGCTCTAGCTCTGCAAGGGTTGCAAGCCACCTATCCAACAATTCTAGTTGCAATGATTACTTAGGCATACAACTTTCAATGTAATTACTCACTAAGAGCTCTCAATCTTGCTACTCTAAAGAGCTCAACTAGATGAATGTAAATAATAAAGCAAGCTCTCAATTCTAATTATACTAAAGAGCTTGTATCAACTAGTTTGCAAGAATGTAAATAAGTGAGTAGGGTGATTATACCGACGTGTAGGGATGAACCAATCACAAGATGAATATATAGCCAATCACCGGGAGAATGCCAAAGACAAGAGACAATCGATTTTCTCCCGAGGTTCACGTGCTTGCCAACACGCTACGTCCACGTTGTGTCAACCAACACTTAGTGGTTCGGCGGCTAAGAGGTGTTTCATAAACCTCGTCCACACGATTGGACACCGCAAGAACCGACCCACAAGTGAGGCAACTCAATGACATGAGCAATTTACTAGAGTTACCTTTCGGCGCTCCGCCAAGGAAGGTACAACTCCCCTCACAATCACCGGAGATGGCCACGAACAATCACCAACTTGTGCCAATCCTCCACCGCTACTCCAACCGTCTTGGTGGTGGCAACCACCAAGAGTAACAAGCGAAATCCACAGCACAACACGAATACCAAGTGCCTCTAGATGCAATCACTCAAGCAATGCACTTGGATTCTCTCCCAATCTCATAAAGATGATGAATCAATGATGGAGATGAGTGGGAGGACTTTGGCTAAGCTCACAAGGTTGCTATGTCAATGAAAATGTGCAAGAGAGTGAGCTTGAGCCGGCCATGGGGCTTAAATAGAAGCCCCCACGAAATAGAGCTGTTGTACCCCTTCACTGGGCACACTGTGGGCTGACCGGACGCTCCAGTCAGACTGACCGGACTCTAGACCTAGCGTCCAGTCAACCGAAGTAAGCCATGTGTCATCCTACGTTCAACAGGAGTCGTCTAATCTCAACGGTCAAGACATGACCGGACGCGTCAATTACAAAGTGATCGGATGCTAGATCTCAGCGTCCGGTCGTTTCCAGTAAGGTACCAAACGAGAGATTTCATGACCGGACATGTCCGGTCATGCTCAACCGGACTCACCCAGTGTCCGGTCACTCAACTTCTCTTCTGGACGCCCTACGTCAGCGTACGTCAGCACTGACCGGAAGCACCCTGCCAGCGTTCGGTCGCTTTTAGCACCAGCGTCCGGTCGAAGACCAAAACACGCGCCCTCTGCTGCCACTGACCGGACGCTTCGGTCCAACCAAGGACAGCGTCCGGTCACTTATAGTGACCTCCAATTTTTCTATCTAGGGCGCCGGTGGCACCGTCGGACTGTCCGCACTCTACGGGCGGACACTTCACCGGTGGAGTTCCTTACTCTTGCTCCCAAACTTCACCACCCTTGATCAAATGTGCCAACCACCAAGTGTATCACCTTGTGCATATGTGTTAGCGTATTTTCACAAACATTTTCAAGGGTGTTAGCACTCCACTAGATCCTAAATGCATATGCAATGAGTTAGAGCATCTAGTGGCACTTTGATAACCGCATTCCGATACGAGTTTCACCCCTCTTAATAGTACGGCTATCAATCCTAAATGTGATCACACTCGCTAAGTGTCTTGATCACCAAAACAAAATGGTTCCTACATTTTATACCTTTGCCTTGAGGCTTTTGTTTTTCTCTTTCTTCTTTTCCAAGTTTAAGCATTTGATCATCACCATGCCAGCACCATCATCATGATCTTTGCCATTGCTTCATCACTTGGAGTAGTGCTACCTATCTCATAATCACTTGATAAACTAGGTTAGCACTTAGGGTTTCATCAATTAACCAAAACCAAACTAGAGCTTTCAATCTCCCCCTTTTTGGTAATTGATGACAACCCTTATACAAAGATATGAATTAAAGTTCATTTGAATCCATGTTGCTTGCCCAAGCATATTTACCATGTGTAAAGGATATGGGCAAGTTTCATGAACTCCATATGATAGCAATTGCTCCCCCTACATATGTGCTAAGAGTTTGGATTGAAGCTTTGCACATATGATTAGATAGGAAATATAGGAGTCAATTTCTACCAAATGATGCTAAGGTATAAGAGATGGACCTTTGAAGCGTGATACCAATCGGAGTGCACCAATATACCATCCTTAGCACATTAGTAACTAGACATATACAAGAACTAGAATACCCCATGAGATCAACATTACATGCAAGGGTCTTGTTTCCATAAAATGAACATAAGTCTAGTTACTTAGCCTATACATGCTAGTTTTTCATTTCAACATTCAAACCTACAACTAGCATACACCACGCAAGCATGGATATTTGAAATTAAAACTTATGCCATGCAAGCAAACATATGTAATGCTCATTCAAATGCACCATACAAGTTTATGAGCTTGCTCCCCCTATTTGTATGCTCAAAATTTTAATTGATCCCCTTCTTTTGTCATATATTATCTTTCCCTTTTGTTGCACTATCTTTGTACACTATTTCTCCCCCTTTGTCATCAATGACCACAAAGGCTTAAAGTATAGATAGGGTAGGATTATTAATGTCAACAATTTGCACAAAAAGTGGCCTCAAATTATAGATATGTTGGGGTGAGACCATGTGAAATGAGGATCATTTTCCCAATTTGGTTCAATCTAGATTACTTGCAAAAGATATTTAACTCGGTTTGATCCAAGGACAAGCTTCTTCACACCTCCAAATAAGGGTTATCTTGTACCATGTTGAGTTAAACACTTATAGCTCATTTTCTAAATCAAACACTAGGTTTACAAGCCCACAAACATGTCATATACTACCACTAGATCATTTCAAAACATACAAGCAATAGTGGTACCATACAAGCATCAAATTCATTTAATCTTCATGAATGAGCCTATCAAATGGGAAATATGTCTAGATGCACTAAACAAGTCCTTAGCAATGTATGGATGACATGTCAATCAACTTTACCTTGCTTGGCTCAAAGGAGAGGCATGTCATATAAATTGGGGTGCATCAACACATATTGGAGAAGTCAAGTATGTTTAATTCATTCCTTAGCTTGCAAAACCTCTTCTCATCAAGTGGCTTGGTGAATATGTCAGCAAGTTGATCTTCGGTGCCCACACTCTCTATGCAAATGTCCCCTTTTTGTTGGTGATCTCTTATGAAATGATGGTGGACATCAATATGCTTTGTTCTTGAGTGTTGAACCGGGTTGTTGGTGAGCTTTATGGCACTTTCATTGTCACATAGCAATGGCACTTGCTTGAACTTGATTCCAAAGTCACTCAAAGTAGCCTTCATCCAAAGTAATTGAGCACAACAACTACTGGCCGAAATGTACTCCACTTCGACGGTTGAAAGTGCTACACTATTTTGCTTCTTTGATGACCAATATACAAGTGATCTTCCCAATAGTTGACATGTGCCCGATGTGCTCTTTCTCTCAACTTTGCATCCCGCATAATCGGAATCCGAATATCCAATCAACTCAAATCTTGCTCCTTTGGGATACCATAATCCAACATGTTGTGTATGCTTCAAGTACCTCAATATTCTCTTTGTAGCCTTCAAATGACTTTCTCTTGGTGAGGCTTGAAATCTAGCACACATGCATACACTAAACATCACATCCGGCCTTGATGCGGTCACATAGAGTAGACTTCCAATCATAGACCGATATATCTTTTGATCCACCATGTTGCCACTAGCATCACTATCTAAGCTTCCATTTGTCCCCATTGGTGTACTCATCGCTTTACTCTCATCCATTTCAAACTTCTTGAGCATGTCCTTGATATACTTGCCTTGACTCACAAATGTGCCATTCTTCATTTGCTTGATTTGAAGACCAAGGAAGTAACTAAGCTCTTCAGTCATGGACATCTCAAACTCACTTGCCATCATCTTGCCAAACTCCTCAGAAAATTCTTGATTTGTTGACCGAAAGATGATATCATCAACATAGATTTGCATTACAAACAAGTCATTCCCAAGCTTCTTGGTGAAGAGAGTGGTGTCAACCTTTCCCATCTTAAATCCCTTAGAGAGTAGGAAATCCCTCAATCTCTCATACCATGCTCTAGGTGCTTGTTTCAATCCATACAAAGCTTTTCTCAACTTGTAAACATGGTTGGGTTTCTTTTCATCTTCAAAACCGGGAGGTTGCTCAACATACACAAGCTCATTGATGTACCCATTGAGAAATGCACTCTTCACATCCATTTAATACAACTTGATGTTGTGGGCACAAGCATAAGCTAGCAAGATCCTAATTGCTTCCAATCTTGCAACCGGGGCATATGTTTCTCCAAAGTCAAGACCTTCAACTTGAGTATAACCTTGAGCTACTAATCTTGCTTTGTTCCTTATCACTATCCCATCTTGATCTTGCTTGTTCCGAAAGACTCACTTGGTTCCAATCACATTATGATCCTTAGGCATCTCAACTAAATCCCATACTTGGTTTCTTGTGAAGTTGTTTAGCTCTTCATGCATAGCATTGATCCAATCAACATCCCTCAAAGCTTCATCTATCTTCTTAGGTTCAATGGATGACACAAATGAGAAATGCTCACAAAATGAAGCCAATCTTGATCTTGTTTGCACACCTCTTGAAATATCACCAATGATAGTGTCCAATGGATGATCTCTTGCAACATTGGTTGGTTGAAGCACTTGCACTTGATTACTAGCATTTGATTGATCACTTGGTTGAGATGATGAACTAGCCATTTGTTGATTTTGCACATTGCCATTACTAGTGCTTGCTTGGATTTGATCATGAGAACCGCTAGCTTGCACATTTGAGTTAGAGAGCACTTGATTCTTGTCATCTTCAACATCAATCACCACTCTAGGCCTTAACTCACCAATGTCCATGTTCTTCATTGCATTGACCAATTGAGTGCCTCTTACATCATCTAGATTCTCATCTTCCTCTTGGGAACCATTTGTTTCATCAAACTCCACATCATGAACCTCCTCAAGAGTACCGTTAGCCAAATTCTAAACTTTATAAGCCTTGCTAGTAGTGGAGTAACCAAGCAAGAAACCTTCATCACATTTCTTTTTCAAACTTGCTCAATCTAGCGCCTTTCTTCAATATATAGCATTTACAACCAAAAACCCGAAAGTATGCTATGTTAGGCTTTCTTCCATTCAAAAGCTCATAGGGTGTCTTCTCCATCATAGGGTGACAATAGAGTCGGTTGTTATAATAGCAAGCCATGTTGATTGCTTCAGCCCAAAATGAATGATTCATATTGTACTTACTCAACATTGATCTTGCCATGTCAATCAAAGTTCTATTCTTCCTTTCAACTAAGCTATTTGATTGAGGAGTGTACTTAGCCGAGAATTGATGTCTAATTCCAAATTCATCACACAACTCATCAATTCTAGTGTTCTTGAATTCACTACCATTGTCACTTCTAACTTTCTTGATGGTTGTTTCAAACTCATTGTGAATGCCCTTGACAAATGATTTGAATATTTCAAACACATCACTCTTGTCACCAAGAAAGAACACCCATGTGTATCTAGTGAAATCATCCACAATCACAAATCCATATTTGTTTTCACCAATGCTAGTGTATGTGGTTGGTCCAAACAAGTCCATATGCATTAACTCAAATGCCTTAGATGTGCTCATCATGCTCTTCTTAGAATGTGTGTTACCAACTTGCTTTTCCGGCTTGACATGCACTACATAGCTTATCTTTCTCAAAAGTGACATCTTTCAAGCCTCTAACTAAGTCATGCTTAATCAATTTGTTCAATTATTTCATTCCAACATGACCAAGCCTTCTATGCCATAACCAACCCATGCTTGACTTAGTGATCAAACATGTTGACAATTGAGCTTCTCTAGCATTGAAATCAACTAAGTATAGATTCTCATATTTAAATCCTTTGAATATCAAGTTAGAGCCATCTATACTTATGATCTCTACATCATCCACACCAAATATGCATTTGAAACTAAGATCACACAATTGAGCTACCGACAATAAGTTGAAGTTCAAGCTCTACTAGTAGCACATTGGAAATGCTCAAATCATTGGATATTGCAATCTTACCAAGCCCTTTGACCTTGGCTTTGCCATTGTCACCAAATGTGATACTATCAATCCCATTGCTCTTGTTTTCATTGATTGAATTGAACATTCTTGGATCACCGGTCATGTGTTGTGTGCACCCACTATCAAGCACCCAATGCCTTCCTCTGGCTTTATAATTTACCTATAAAAGAAGATCAATTCCTTTTAGGTACCCAAACTTGCTTGGGTCCTTGTAGGTTAGTCACCAAGGTCTTTGATACCCAAATGGCCTTCTTCTTTGGGCCCATAATTGGTGTACCAATGAACTTAGCCTTCACACCATTGGCACCCTTATAAAGCATGTAACAAGAATCAAATTTGATTGAGGATACATTAGGTAGCTTGTTCTTGTTAGTCTTGCAATTTTGCTCTATATGCCCAACTTGCTTGCATCTATTGTAAAACCGACCATTGCACTTCACAAAGCTAGCTTTGGGAGTGACAAAGGCCACCTTGCCCTTCTTGGGGGTATAGCCTAGTCCCTCTTTGTTGAGAGAAAATCTTTGGCTACTCAAGCACTTTAGCAAGTGGGCTTCTCCACCATAGGCATTGCCTAAGGCATGAGTGAGCTCATTTACCTCCTTCTTGAGGTTCTCATTTTCCACCATTAGTGATGTATCATTCATAGGTGGAGTAGTAATGATTTTGCTACAAGAAGTATTAGTGGGAGCAACAAAAATAGATTCATCAATAAGATCACATGTTAGTCCCACATCACATGTTATGATCACTTGCCCCTTCTTGGCTTCCTCCACTTTGACTTGCTCAATAAGAGAGGAGTGAGCCTTTTCAAGCTTAGAGTGAGCTTTGCCAAGCTTCTCATGGGCTTCCATTAGCCTCTCATGAGTTGCATTGAGCTCATCAAGGGATTGCTCAAGAAATTTGACTTTCTTGTTCAATTCCTTGCACTCCTTTCTCTTCATCTCAAAGCAAGTATGCACTTGCTCACACATGTCCATGAGCTCCTCCTTGGAGTACTCCTCATCATTATCATCACTCCTACAAGCATCACTTTCACATTCATCATCATCACTCACATCATATTTTACCTTGGTAGGTTTTGCCATGAGGCACGTCGATGGAGTGTCGAAGATGGAGGGCTTGTTGTTGATGGCAATGCTTGCTAGTGCTCTCTTGATAGATTTCTTGTCATCATCACTAAAGCTATCACTATCCGAAGAGCCATCACTATCCCATGTGACCACATATCCTCCACCCTTCTTCTTCTTTTAGAAGGTCATTCTCTTCTCCTTCTTCTCCTTCTTTTCTTTCTTATCCTCCTTGTGCTTCTTCTTCTCATCCTCATCATTGTCACTATTGTATGGACAATTTGCTACTACATGATCGGGGCTTTTGCAATTGTAGCATCTTCTCACATACTCTTTCTTCTTGGTGTGATCTCTTCTCTTTTTTGCACCATAGCCCTTCTTCTTCATGAACTTGCCCATCTTGCGCACAAAGAGAGCCATAGCTTCATCATCAATATCACTAAGATCATCATCACTTGATTCTTTCTTGGACTTGCCCTTGTTCTTTGATGATGATGAGCTAGCCTTGAATGCTATGCTTTTCTTCTTCTTGTCTTCTTCTTCCTTCTTGTCATCCTTGTCATCCCCCTCCCTTTCCACATGGTATGTCTCTTGTGTCATGACATCACCTAGTACTTGGTTGGGGGTAATATCCTTCAATCCTCCTCTTATGATGAGCAATCTCAACATCTCAAATCTTGGAGGTAGGCACATTAAGAACCGATCAAAGACATCATCATCCTTGATCTTTTCTCCCAAAGCCTTCAAGTCATTGACAATTACTTGCAATCGATGGAACATCTCCAGAATGCTCTCATCTTCCTTCATCTTGAAGCTTGTCAATTTGTCCTTGAGGATATACAACTTGGCACTCTTCACCGCCGGTGTGCCCTCATATGTTTCCTCCAATCTTGTCCACACCTCATTTGCTCTTTCACAATCCTTGATTTGCTCAAACACTTTGGAATCAATGGCATTGTATATGGTGTTGAGGGCCATTGTGATGCATTGCTTGTTGGTCTTATCTTGGTTGGTGGGATTGTTGGGATCAATGATAGCATAATCATTTTTGGTCACTTCCCATACTTGATCATTGATTGAACCAAGATACATCCTCACCTTTCTCTTCCAATAATCATAGCATGTGCCATCAAAGAACGGTGGTTTACCCCCCCACATGGTTGAACACAACTTGAGCCATAATTTGACACCGAGGTTGTTAAGCCTTCAATCAAACGGTGACCACGGCTCCGATACCACTTGAAAGGTCCTAATATGGCTAGAGGGGGGTGAATAGCCTATTTAAAAATCTACAAATCAACTAGAGCAATTTGATTAGTATGACAAATAGCGTAATGCAAACTTGCTCTAGCTCTACAAGGGTTGCAAGCCACCTATCCAACAATTCTAGTTGCAATGATTACTTAGGCATACAACTTTCAATGTAATTACTCACTAAGAGCTCTCAATCTTGCTACTCTAAAGAGCTCAACTAGATGAATGTAAATAATAAAGCAAGCTCTTAATTCTAATTACACTAAAGAGTTGTATCAACTAGTTTGCAAGAATGTAAATAAGTGAGTAGGGTGATTATACCGATGTGTAGGGGATGAACCAATCACAAGATGAATATATAGCCAATCATCGGGAGAATGTCAAAGACAAGAGACAATTGATTTTCTCCCGAGGTTCACGTGCTTGCCAACACGCTATGTCCCCGTTGTGTCGACCAACACTTGGTGGTTCGGCGGCTAAGAGGTGTTTCACAAACCTCGTCCACACGATTGGACACCGCAAGAACCGACCCACAAGTGAGGTAACTCAATGACACGAGCAATTTACTAGAGTTACCTTTTGGCGCTCCGCCGGGGAAGGTACAACTCCCCTCACAATCACCGGAGATGGCCATGAATAATCACCAACTCGTGCCAATCCTCCACCACTGCTCCAACCGTCTAGGTGGTGGCAACCACCAAGAGTAACAAGCGAAATTCACAGCGCAACACGAATACCAAGTGCCTCTAGATGCAATCACTCAAGAAATGCACTTGGATTCTCTCCCAATCTCACAAAGATGATGAATCAATGATGGAGATGAGTGGGAGGACTTTGGCTAAGCTCACAAGGTTGCTATGTCAATGAAAATGTGCAAGAGAGTGAGCTTAAGCTGGCCATAGGGCTTAAATAGAAGCCCCCATGAAATAGAGCCGTTGTACCCCTTCATTGGGCACACTGCGGGCTGACCAGACACTCTGGTCAGACTAACCAGACTCTAGACCCAGCGTCCGGTCAACCGATGTAAGCCACGTGTCATCCTGCATTCAACAGGAGTCGTCTGATCTCAACGGTCATGACATGACCGAACGCGTCAATTACAAAGTGACCGGACACTGGATCTCAGCGTCTGGTCGCTTCCAGTAAGGTTCCAAATGAGAGATTTCAGGACCGGACACGTCCAGTCATGCTCGACCGGACTCACCCAGCGTCCGGTCACTCAACTTCTCTTCTGGACGCCCTACGTCAGCGTACGTCAGCACTGACCGGACGCACCCTGCCAGCGTCCGGTCGCTTTTAGCACCAGCGTCCGGTCGAAGACCAAAACACGCGCCCTCTGTTGCCACTGACCGGACGCTCCGGTCCAACCAAGGCCAACGTCCGGTCACTTACAGTGACCTCCAATTTTTCTGTCTAGGGCTCCGGTGGCACCGTCGGACTGTCCGCACTCTACGGGTGGACACTCCGCCAGTGGAGTTCCTTACTCTTGCTCCCAAACTTCATCACCCTTGATCAAATGTGCCAACCACCAAGTGTATCACCTTGTGCACATGTGTTAGCGTATTTTCACAAACATTTTCAAGGGTGTTAGCACTCCACTAGATCCTAAATGCATATGCAATGAGTTAGAGCATCTAGTGGCACTTTGATAACCGCATTCCGATATGAGTTTCACCCCTCTTAATAGTACGGCTATTAATCCTAAATGTGATCACACTCGCTAAGTGTCTTGATCACCAAAATAAAATGGCTCCTACATTTTATACCTTTGCCTTGAGCCTTTTATTTTTCTCTTTCTTCTTTTCCAAGTTTAAGCATTTGATCATCACCATGCCATCACCATCGTCATGATCTTTGCCATTGCTTCATCACTTGGAGTAGTGCTACCTATCTCATAATCACTTGATAAACTAGGTTAGCACTTAGGGTTTCATCAATTAACCAAAACCAAACTAGAGCTTTCAGCGATGCGATAGATGAAAGAGTGTTATATGAGTCGTCGCTGCCGTGTACTCGCTGAGGCTTCCATCATCGCCGCCGCCACCTCCTCTAGGAGATGGGATTGTGGTTTGTTCATCTGAATCTTGGGTGCATAGGGCGAGCGGGTATTCTTGGTAGGTGTACAGGAGCAAGCCGGCACCTAGGGCCTGGGTATGCGCGGGCGTGTAGGTAAATCACCGGTGAAAAAAGTGGCTTGAAGCATCCACCACGCATAAACACACGTAAACAATAAAGAGTTTTTCAGTTGGGCCTGTTTGTCAAATTAGGATGTGAGATTTATATGTGTTGGATCTGATTTTAATATAGATTTAAGGGACAAGACTTTAGGTGGGTAGAAAATATCAGGGTGAGAGGTTATTTTCAATTCCTTTGCTCTTTTATAGTATAGATAGATAGATTTATCTTTTGATGATACATCAACTTCATAATCTAATGATTGGAACATGGATTTACTATATAAACAAGGCATTAATTATTGCTTGCCAATAATTTATATTATTATTTTCATTCATATGCACTCAAATCTAAACCCATATGCAAACATACACTTCAATTATTTTGCTACAAGTCATATAGCCACTAGCCAGGGATATCTTGGACATGTTTCCTCTCTTGACCATTGATGATAAGATAAAATTTGTTCAGACAACATGTTTTTTTCAAAACACTTCAGTTCCACTAGATAATCTACTTCACCAAAAAAGTATAAAATGTTTTAAAACTTATTCCAATAGAAAACATAATAAGCAACTAACACAAATTCATATCATGGTTTAAAAACACAAACACATATCATGAATGCATTCACCATTAATGTATGTTGCATTCGCATCTCACATTTTTTTATCGTGTAAATTTTTTAAAAAATATTTATACACTGATTATAATATTTTTGTTACATTATTGATTTTTGGATGCTTTTTCATGTTCCTAGAGCTAAATATATATTTTTAAAGCATCTAGAGATATTTTCATGATCGAGCTCTAAATATTTTACTTGAATTTGACGTATCTCAATCCATCTCTAGAATTATTTATGAAATTTTTAAAAGCATATAGACATTTTCCACGGTTTAAAACCTTTATCAAGTGTTTATTGATTTTTTAACTAAAAGAGACAAAACCACCTTCAAAACAATTCCAAACCAAGACATGAAGGTAATTTAAACGGTTTTGAGGATTCAGGAGGGGTAAGAAATTTGACTTTTAGAGTTAGAGGGTAAGATATTTGATTTTATAGTTATATAAGGGGTAACATTTGATTTTAGAATTCGAGAAAAAATCAGACTACGATAACAGTTGAGGAATGTGTACAATATACGTTTTCGTTTCTGAATTGTCTCATCAAAGCTATTGACAAGAGACAGCTGGGCCTGCAGGCCCATCTTCCCAACATTCATGCACCTCTTCGGAAAGGCCCAACGACAACATGAGTCCACATGTCAGAAACCACCGGTGGGCGGTGGTTTGAGCCGCATTTCGAATCGAAACTCAAAACCCTGCCTTTTCCTCATCTTCACTCACCCGCCGAACCCAACGTTCCCCGAATCCGATCGGTTGCAACATTCCCCCGCCGTCTAGGGTTTCGGTCCGAGGCTCCGAGCCCTTCCTCCCAATGGCCAAGGTCAAGCGGTCGACTCCCGTGACCGCGCCCGCGCCCTTGGACCCGGGGGCTACAGCCGCCAAGGCCAAGAAGTCGGCGTCCGCGGGGGCAGCGATTACGGCCGGGAAGAGCCCCGCGGCGGCGTCGCCGCTGATTGTGATCGAAATCCCCTCGTCGCCTGACTGCTCCACGGGCGGCAGCCACTCGACGAAGAAGGCGCGGAAGAGGCCCGCGCCGCGGACGCTCGACCTCGACGACGAGATCGAGATGTGGACCCCAAGGCAGAAGCAGCGCCTCGACGAGGACTGCCAGATCCTCACTGGAGACCCCCTCTCCTCCACCACCGAGGTGGCCCCCTCCCCCGCCGCCGCCAATGACGAAATCGCGGTTGTTGCAGAGCGAGGAAAGGTACGCTTGCGATTGCGACAAGACTCCAGAGGATGGGCTTTGCTCTTTTCGGCTCCTGTGAGGGCGCGGATGAAATGCCTAACCGTCAATCTGAAATGTGCGATCTTTCTGATGTGGTGTTCAATGGGCGAGCCGTCAATCTTTAATTTCGATCTTTCTAATGTGGTATTGCAGATTGCGTGCAGAGATTTCCCACATCCGAGGTCTGCTTGTGCAAAGCACCCATTTAGTAGAACCCCTCATGAACGCTATTGTGACAAGGTAACGTTGCGCCAAGCCTCGCACTCCTTGCTCGTGCTATTTTACATGGAGTTAGTACTGCATTGTTCTCAAACTTAACAGTACTGTGTGCATTATTCATTAAGTCAGAGGAGAATAGAAATGAAACTTTTTGTAAATATTATATTATAAACGATTGCTCTGTATATTGTGACTTGAAAATTTGTTGCTAAAGCTGCAAAGGATAACACCCATTTGTTGGTCATCATGTCGATAACAGTTGGTTGCCAATGATGTTGAGGCTGGAGCGAAACTCGGTGAAGGTCGATGACGGGAGGCCCTTGGTGAAGATGTCGGCAAACTGGGAGGTGGTCGGGACGTGGAGGACCCGAACATCGCCGATGGCAACCCGATCACGAACAAAGTGTAGGTCGATCTCCACATGCTTGGTCCGTTGGTGCTGCACGGGGTTGGTGGAGAGGTACACCGCACTGACGTTGTCGCAGTAGACCAGCGTGCTCCGGGAGAGAGGGCTGTGGAGCTCGGCAAGGAGCTGTCGGAGCCAGGAGGCCTCAGCCACGCCGTTAGCGACAGCTCGGTACTCCGCCTTGGCACTGGATCGGGAGACCACCGGCTGGCGCTTGGACGACCAGGACACCAGGTTGCCACCCAGAAAGACAGCGTAGCCGGAGGTAGAGCGTCGAGTGTCCGGACACCCGGCCCAGTCGGCGTCAGTGTAGACGACGAGCTCGGTGGAGGAAGACCGCTGAAGGAGTAAGCCGTAGTCGACAGTGCCGCGGAGGTAACGGAGGAGGTGCTTGAGCGCAGTGAGGTGAGGCTCTCGGGGATCATGCATGTGAAGGCATATCTGCTGCACTGCATAGGTGATGTCTGGCCTGGTGAAGGTGAGGTACTGAAGGGCACCTGCAAGACTCCGGTAAGCAGTGGGGTCTGCCACGGTGGTGCCCACGGCCTCTGACAGCTTGCCCTGTGTGTCAACTGGAGTAGAGCAGGGCTTGCAGTTAGTCATCCCAGCACGCTCCAGGATATCAAGAGTGTACTGCCGCTGGTGAAGGAGAAGGCCGGTGGGGCGAGGCTCAACAGTGACCCCGAGGAAGTGGTGGAGCACACCAAGATCCTTCATAGCAAACTCCTGCTGAAGAGAGGCGATGACACGGCTGAGTAAGGACGGGCTGGAGGCTGTGAGGACAATATCATCAACGTAGAGCAGCAGATAGGCAGTCTCAGCTCCATGGTGATAGATAAACAGGGACGTATCCGACTTGGCCTCCACAAACCCCAGTGTCAGCAGGAAAGCAGCAAACCGAGAGTACCACGCCCGGGGGGCCTGCTTGAGGCCGTAGAGAGACTTGTTGAGCCGGCAGACCATGTCCGGACGAGAAGAGTCAACAAACCCTGCTGGCTGGCTGCAGTAGACTGTCTCGGTGAGAGTCCCGTGGAGAAAAGCATTCTTGACGTCCAGCTGATGCACAGGCCAAGAGCGACTAAGAGCCAGGGAGAGCACTGTGCGTACGGTGGCCGGCTTCACCACGGGGCTGAAAGTCTCATCATAATCGACTCCAGGGCGCTGAGTGAAACCCCGAAGAACCCAGCGAGCCTTGTACCTCTCAAGGGTACCATCAGTCCACCGCTTGTGTGTCCAGATCCACTTGCCGGTGACGACGTTGGATCCGGGTGGACGGGGCACCAGATCCCATGTCTGGTTGACGAGGAGAGCCGCGTACTCCTCTTCCATCGCGCGGCGCCAATGAGGGTCCGACAAGGCGTCGCGAATGGAAGAGGGTACAGGAGAGATCTGCGGGTCGTCGGGCATCGTCGCGAGAGCCCGGGGCCGCAGGGTACCAGCCACGTGACGCGTCACCATAGGGTGAACATGCCGCGGGTGTCGGTGAAGGAGTTGCGGGTGGTACACCGGCGACGCGACACGGGCAGCCTGAGGCGGCGGCGGCGGTGTAGGGGTCGCCGGCGGAGAAGGAGCCACCGGTGGTGTAGGCGTCACCAGTGGAGAGGTGGACCCCGGTGGTGCCGGAGGCAGCGTTGCCGCCGGCACACGGCGCTGGTAGACGTGCACCGGCTGGGCGAAACGCGCAGGAGGTGAGGCCCATGAGGCCCATGTATGACTAATATACATTGCTACCCTTCTAGGGTTAGCCCAATGACGAATCCACACAATTCTAGCATGGTATCAGAGCGGAACGGTGTGCGTGTTACCCTAACACCACTGCCACCGTTCCGCTCTGATACCATGCTAGAATTGTGTGGATTCGTCATTGGGCTAACCCTAGAAGGGTAGCAATGTATATTAGTCATACATGGGCCTCATGGGCCTAATACACTCATACTCTCATACTCCAACAGCAAGGACTGTCTATTGAGCGCCGAACAGCATGTTTAAAAGCCTTAAAATATTGTGTTGCCTTATCTCAATGCAGTCTAATTTGCTTTGTTTAGCTGTTGGGATTTCGAATTGATGTCCTGTTTGACACTTTCAACTTAAATGCTGTCATGGTAAATTACAACACCATTTAAACCTATCACATGGTAAAAAAAATATTTGCTTGCTACTAGAAACCTCCACAATTTTCCCTAAAGTTTATCAGATGGCCACCAAATAGTTTTTACCTTGTGTGGCAGTGTTTCTACTTTATATGCAACATCAGTGTCCCATGTGTGCCTTGGTAGGCCTGTTGGGCACTGCTGTGCTTCGAAATGTGGAATAATGATGAGGTCATGAAGGGTCTCATTATTATTACAGCAGTATGATCAAACTTATCAGAAACTTCTGACAGCATAGCAACTATGCATGATTGAATTGTTCATTTTAAGTTTGAGTATAAAAACAAAGCCATTTGCAAATCCTTGCTTGTCACATGGTAAATGGATCATGTTAACAGTAGCAAGCACCGTGTTCTGACATTTCAGCCCAGTTCTTTCCTAGATGAATTAATGAGATTCATTTAAGCTGAAGGAATGAAATGGAAGCTTTTGTAAATATCATATCATAACCAGCTATTCGGTAATATGACGATCAGTAAATTACTTTCCTAAGTTGCAATGTGTAGCACTGTAGCTCATACATGTTGGTTGCCATGCCAATATTGTCTTCTAGAACTTTGATTCTTGGAGTGGTATGCTTGAATGGGCTCGATTACCATGTTGCCTTAGCTCAGTATGATCTTGTTTATTTTGGTTAGCAATATGGATGAAAATATAGGTGAATTAGTGTTTTGTTAACACTTCAACTTGATGCACTATTGTGGCAAAGAAAATTGGCCGTGTTTCCATGTCTTTAAAAGAAAAAAAGGAAAGAAAATAATATACTACTTCCAGAACTCAAAAGCACAATAATTTTGTTGACTACTATTTGAATCTGTACAATGTTAGAGTTGCATTGCTGATATCACCTATCAGATTTGGCTGCTGAACTGTGTTCATCTTGTTTGCAGTGTTTCTGCTATGTCTGTGACATTGCTGCCCCATGTGTGTCCTGGAAGGGGCATGGAGGGCACTGCCACGCTTCGGACAGGGACAAAAAGTGGAAGTCTATGAGGTTCTTGATGCAAAAGTCAAAGAAAGCAAAGCCTAGTTGATTTTGTCCCCGATGCTAGATCGGGCAAACTGCATTTTGCAGTCTCAGCTTGTTCTGATGGGAAGGTTATTTTGGAGTAACTCGTAAATATGGTTAGTGCTGGTGATAGATCTCATCCCAAGATTTGGTGCATGCATCTGTGTATTGCCTATCACAAACTGAATGATGCTCCTATATAATATAACCTTCTATGGAGTACTAGTATAAGTCTTTTACTCTTGTGTTCCACTTAATTCTAGCACATGTATGCGTCTCGTTGTCTCTGAAATCTTATGGTGTGTTTGGTTCTCTGGCTTAGGGCCTAGCCAGGCTTCCATAATGCACTATCTGTTTGGATGCTTGGGTAGGCCCTAAGCCAGGCTTGTGGAAGCCAAAAAGGGTGGCCAAGGCTGCATTGCTGGAGACGCTCGGACCTTGCGTTTTAGCTAAGCCTGGCTAGTACAAGCAGGTAGCCCACCTGTCGGTACCGATCACCATCGGCAAGAATTGGAAGGGGAGAGAAGGCAACGGGTGAGGGAGCTTTGGCCATCTTCATCAACTCTGGCCATCCCCGCTGTGGCTCCGGCCAAGATCTGCGTCCTCCGTTGCGGTGTAGGGGCACAGACGCGGCCAAGATCCCATGCGGGCATGGTGGAAGGAAAGGGGCACAACAGAGGGGAAGGGATGCGACCAAGATCCGGTGCGGACGTGGTGGAGGGCAAGGGGTGGACGAGTGCAAGTGGACGGGCAGGTGACCATGGGCGCGGCGGAGAGGGAGCATCTCCCTAAGATCCAGGTGGGCACGAACGCGTCGGAGAGAAGAGACGCGTCGGTGGAGGTGGAGGGGGAGGTGGCCATAGGCGCGGTGGCCATCCATCTCTATGGGCGCGACGGAGAGGAGGGTGCGCCGGCGAAGGGGAAGGGAAAGTGCGCCCGCGCCGGCGAAGGGGGAGGGGAAGTGCACGTGTACAAGTGCTAACCCAGGCAACAAAAAAAAAACAATCCTAATACAGGCTAGGCTAGCTAATGCAGCTGGTTGCATTGCTCAAGGCAGGCTCCGGCTAGCTTCTTAAAACTTTAGCCAGGCTAGGCAAGCCCATGTAACCAAACACACCTTTAATGGTCCTCTCCAATTCCAAATTCGTTTACCCATTGGTATCTGCAAATTCGTTTACCCATTTTGCAAGGCCACTAATCGTATTAAATGGCTTGCATTTATGAAAATCCGTGTCCCCCTTGGATTCTCACGTGAGGCTCCTCGTTACCTTGTATGCCATTTCGAATTCTGCAACAAGTTTTATAGTGGAGAAATAAATGGGTTTTGTGCTGCCGTCTGCTTATATAAACGGGCATGCTCTGTGGTGATTTTCCATCCAATAGTAGTGGAGAGAAAGGGCCTGCCAGGGGAAAATGGTGAAGATCGTGGAGGTCAAAGAACAACATGATGCAGGCCCCGACGATGATTGCTGCGAGATAAGTCTTGAGGAATTCGGTAAGAAAGTGAGCCTCAAGGAAGATGACGATGTTATTCTCATCGCAGCAAAAGGAAAGGTTAGTCCTATCTAATCCTTTGCTCCTTTCCTTTTCTATTAATAACTTCACGGTAGGTTAAATCTGTACAACTATTTTTACAAGTTGTAAGTCGTGGTCATCTCTTTGTGATTTTTATAGCTTTATTGTTCTGTTAGCTTTCTTGCTGCATATTATCAACTAATGGCACTTGGGAAAATTCAGAACCCGTACCCAAGGATTTTTGCACTCTGAAATTCATCTGTGATCCAACAACCCATAAACAAACTACCACAATATCTTTCCTGTCATGATCTGTAGATCGTTAAAGTGGAAGCAGATCAACTGGAGGACTCGGCAAAAGCATATGATGACTGTGACACTGAGGCCGAGAGCTCATGCATTCGTGGCTCTGGTGGTAGAGGGCAACAAGCTGCTGGTGGTGGTGATTGCGTGGACAACCCATATAAGATCGACGAAGATGAGACGAGTCTCCTTAAGGTTAAGGTTGAGGACATGTTTGTGATTGGGAAGCCTTCTCGTGGCGGCGACAAAAATGAGCGCAGCTGCAACGCGGCCAACGTCATTCCTGGCGTGCTGGTGCCTGTAGTGAAGTGCGAACCTGTTGGTGACAATGGCGTGGAAGCTGCCGAAGACGCTTCATATGACCGCTGCCTTGAGATGGCCCATGAGAAGCGGATATTTGACGAGGACGATGACGATGACGTCGTTGTAGTCTGAGATCGTCGGCGCCTGAGATGGCCTCTGATGATGTCTTGCAAAACTCTACCAGATCAGCACCACTGTGTATTCAGAACTAAGCATGATGCTCCAAATGTGATTTTTTTATGTTTAAAAGTATCTTATGTTCTTCGAATTAATATCCGATGAAAGAGATCATTTAGTTTCTTGTGAATTGAATAGTCTCATCTTCGATGATTGTGGCTGAATAAATACATACGGCATACATAAATCTCTAACATCTGGCTGGATTAAATAGGTGGCACTGAGAGACTTCCCTCACCCAAGGCATTTGTGTGGTAATTTTCCCTTCGATACGACACATCACGAGAGCCATTGCAGCAAGGTAATTTCAACAGTCATTCGCTGCATCTCTTTGTTCATGTCTTTGGTCTTGGCGGGCATATATACGACATTCATGCGAACAAACAATTGCCCTGCATGATGCAGTGCTACTGTTCCTTGTGCGAGGTGCCTGCTTCCAATTGCTTGAATTGGGAAGGAACAGGAGGGCATTGCCATGCTACACACAGGAATAAATGGCCGTGTAAGTTGCAACCGTATTTTATTCTCAATTCTATTATATATATATCTCTTTGGTATAGATGCAATATATCAAATAAAATTTATGAATTGAGACAAATCACTGGAACTAGGAATGGCCATCTCAAATCAATTAATTCCACCACATAATTTGAACTTCTTGAAGCACATGTTTTTTCAAGATACATAGGCATCACCCATCCCAGGATGACATTATTCTGGGTGCTTGTCATGACACCCCTATTTGGCCTTTTCCTTGGAAAGAAATGATGCTAGATCAATGAACTGTGAGGGGTGGTTACACGCCCCAAATTGTTCCCAGATAAATTATAATAATATGTTCTTTGAGCTTTTTCGATACTGATAAATCAATGGCCATTAACTGCAGGCACCCCACTAATTGACGGGGCTGCACCTCTATTCTTCTTGAGGTATGCAACATATTCACCATAGTGCATGGTGTACAGGGTGCTCTGGTAGCGGGTGACTTTGATTTTCTTCCTCAAGGACTCAGTGATGGTACCTTGGTAACCTGCCTTCCTCATGAGTGAATCAATAGTTTCTGCATGTGTCCATCCTGCCAAAGATGAAGCCAAAGTTACAAATTATTCAATACAGATGTGGAATGTACTGATCAGTTGACTCTTTATTTTACCGTTATTGCTAATTATAATGTATTTGGTCCACGAGGACTTGAAAAATGATGAAAATACAGACTTGCTTAACTGATTTCTACTTATTATCCCTTGTAAAATTCTAGAAACTAAAGAACTCTGTAAAAATGAAAAAGTGTGCATCAGATAGATGAAAAAGAAAATGTTCACCTTCATGGCCCGCAACTTCAGGCAAATAGGTTGCACTGCGTCTTATGTTGTAGTCTGGATCTGTAAAGTCAATAATTAAACCATGCTTTCCAACCTGGTTCACAAGAAAGAAAGGCTTTGATGTAAAAATTGCTGAAACAATAAACATAACAGGTGAGTGAGAAGAGCATCTGAACATGTACATTTAAAGTGCGTGCAAGTATACCTCCCAATCAAGGTAGTCCTCTGCAATTTCATAATCAGTGAGTACAGATACTGTGCACTCCAAGGTTGGGAGTTCCTTTGATTGTATTGGGGGAAAGCGTCGGTCCCTCAGGGCACTGCAAGAGGATATCAAGCTTACCGTGTATCTAAACATTATCCAATACGAAGTGCACAATTGCTTTTCTACTTATTACAGCATAAGTCCATCAATGTTTTGAGTACCGAGCAGAAATTTCAGCATTAAATCAGACAGAATTTCAATACTGAAACGATAGTCACCTAGTTAGGGCGTAGTCCTTAAAGCCACTGATGATCTGACGGGGCTCCAGGGTTCCTATGCATCCCCGGAGGCGTGGTTCTGAACCATTGGCAACCTTCTTCCAGGTCACAAACAATGGGCTGAAGTTACAAAAAAATTGACCCAATGAGTTCAAACATGTATGCTAGAACAAGAATGCCTTATATAAGACAAAGATATTAAAAGCCATACAGCTTAATGTGCACTACATGGTTGCAAAAGAACTCAATTAACAATCTGAATCCTGGAGTACGAATAAGAAACATTAGTGCGTCATAGTCAGAACACGCAAACTCAGCGTGTTTAAGCTCCCAACTTCATAAGGAATAAGAATGCCTTGTGATTAAACTGACTGTCCTACTTAAATTATAATCTCAGCTGTGCAGCAGTGAGATTCCTTGTCCTCCCCCGAGTCAGACAATCGCAAGAGGCAGGAAGCTTGCACCCTACTGAAAGGCGAGGCACGTAGCCATAAGTGTGGCTACTTCGCTTCTCCTCTACCTTGCAACGGAAACTAAGGGCATGCGATATGATCAGATACCGCAATCGCCAGGACCAACAAGCGTCAATCAAATCGGATAGCGAATCAGATGCAACAGGAGCCGAGCCGAAACCAAATCTACCAAGGCGCGCCGCCTTTTGCCCAAACCTAATACGAATTGGCCGAACCCCATATCGAAATCGCTGCAAAACCACCTCCTCGGGATGGGGGCAACGCGGCCCGGGTTCGATCGCTGCGGGGGGGAGCCTTACTGGTTTCCATCCTCGAAGGCGGGAGGCTGCGGCTGCTCGCCGGTGTAGTGGGCGACGAGGGTGTCAAAGCAGTAGACCGCCATTTCCTCCGTGGCCACCACCATCCTGCCGATCGCCGGGGGATCCTACGCGGGGGTGCTGCGTCGTCTCCCGCGCGGGCGAGGGCACGGCGAGGGCGGCGACCGCCTCGGGAGTCGGGCGATGGGGGGGAGAGGAGGTTGGAGGGACAAGGAAGCGAGCGATGCGTCTGTTTCTTCTCCCAATATCCCTCGGCGTGGGGCTTTTCAATGGACGGAGTTGTCCTTTTGAATGGACGGTTTTGCCCTCTGCAGAGTTCGTCTCCAACTCGGCAACTCGTCTTCAAAAGCTTTTGCACCGTATCAGCTTCATCGTCAGGATAAATTCATCGTAGCTGCTTTTAGTGAAACTTTGGAGTTATAAACTTTCAATTGCAGGATAGCACAATCCCCACATTGTTTTTACATTTGAAATAAATCATTGTTTTTACATTTGAAATAAATCAGTACTCTAATAATCTTGGTTCACATGGTAAACAAAGGTGCCATTCGGCTGATCTTAAAATACGGTTTATTCGGCTTCTTTTTTCAGCCGGAACAGTGTTTTTCTCTCGTACCAATTCAGCCGGAACAATGTTTTTCAGCCAAATTCAGCCAAGCCAACGAGGCCTTAAAAAAAAGAAGGCTAGCATGGTTTCTTTCGTGGAAAAAATGACTTCTTTTTTGAGATAGTAGACAACAGCATCTGATCTGATTCCGATTCATCGCCAAAGGTACATGACCCCGACACGTCAACGATTCTGGCAGTACGTCTAACTTTTCGTTTTTCCTCTAGGATAATTGTTGATCGTAGCATGTTGCGTAGCCTTGCTAGCTCTCTTGATTCTTTACTCTCCACCCTGACTCTTCAGTGTCAAAGAGTGCGTATGTTGCAAGCAGCATCTCAATTTTTTTAAGTATATAGTACTCAGTATATTACGAATGAAAGGCTTGATAGGAACAAAGTTCATCAACTAAAGACAGCCACGGAATGTCAACAGGATTTGCTGCTTTAGGTGAACCAATCAGTGCCAAAGATATTATATATAGCAACCTTTCCCGTGTGATAGTGATGTTTGACCCAACCAGATCGAATACGATCTAACAAAGCATGATTGCATTACAGCAAATTTCAGTCTCTGCGCGGTTTCAGTGGGCCGCAAAGTTGCTTTTGTTTCCTTCACATAAAGGGCCAACATGGCATCATTCATCCATTCCCAATGAGAACAGGAAACAAGAGCTATACCATTGTACTTTCCATGCCCAATGAAATATATGTACTTCCAATTATGGCAATAATTAAGGATGGAAAGGGACATCAAATGGGCGAACAAGCTTTATCCAGCTCGGCTGAATGCCCTGAACAAATGTACTAGACCTACTAAGAAGGTAAGAGATGTATGTACATATTACATAGATTTCTAGGGCTTGGATTAAACCAGATACAATCAGACGTGTTTGCAAAGTGATCTATTCAAACATCTGAACAGAACTCCAAGCTATCCAGGTGATGCGCAAACGATTCAGCCAGTCCGTTGGCGTCCTGAACCCGCAGGCGTGTGCCTTGCTGCCCGACGACGACAGCAGCTACCCGCTGAGGCCAGTAGTCCTATGCCTTTCAGGTCGGAAGCACCCCGGAGGATGCCATACAGAATCCCAGAAGCGTATGCGTCGCCAGCGCCACAAGTGTCCACTGGTATGCAGGATGGTGGAGGGATGTATATTGCTTCACCTTTCACCCCAATGTAGGAGCCATGCATGCCGTCAGTCACAGATACTAGGGGAACCGAGTGGCTTAAGTATCTTGTGGCTGACATGGGGCTGTCTGTTGAGGGTAGCTCGCAGATGGCCCTTGCTTCATTGGCGTTGGCAAACAGTATATCTGCATAGTTTCCTACAATATCCCTGAAAATGTTTGGTCCGTGGTCATTAGTGTCATAAGATGAGGACCACAATACAGCTGCGTTAACTAAAAAATGATGGGTTCTGGAAACATAAAAAACACTTTAATGGTACTAATTGATGAACAATTATGCCCTAAGACTCTTTTGCTAGTTTCAGTGATAAAACCAGATATAGAATAAGGTGGCCTTTGTGTAGCACACAAAGAGACTTTAGATGCTTAGACCTCCTCTTTTTAGAGTCAATATGCACTATCAATGGAAGCAAGTAAAAGATTGGTCATTTAGGTCTGGGAATGTGTGTAGCTGGGCCCAGATGGTCCCAAGCTGTGAATCTGACAGGAAATCCTTTGAAAGAAGGCTAGCCTCACCGAAAGTCATTGTAGCAACGCTTGATGCAAGATACATCTGATGCAGTAACAGTAATGAGTGCACCATTCTTGTGAGCATCTTCACACGCTTGCTTGATAGCTTCAATTGTGTGAGGCAGCTCAAATAGATAACCTTCCACAATTAGTACATTTGATTTAGACACTAAACTGGCCAAGTCTGAATCGTAACTCAGAGTTGACGAAGTTACCCTGCAAAGACAGAAAGTGCATACCACCATTAGAGCATATATTGGTTGCAGGTGCATCACAATTCTAGATGATTGGCCAATGAATTATACTTGTTCAAAATACAGGGTCATGAATCAAGGATGTATCATTAAGGGCAGTCCCAATGCTAGAAACTACATGTAGTTTCTATACCTATTAATTTTTATAGACACTGCAGATAGAAACCATCGGTCCCAATGAATAGTTTCTATACAATAATTTTTTATCCAATCACATACATTCTCTCTCCATTCTCTACCAATCACATCCCTTCATGTCTTTGTTTTCGTGTAGACATGGTTTCTAACTTAGACCCAGTTTCTATGATTTTTGCTCTCTCTCTTTAATAACTACCTTACCATATCAACAAAACGCTTAGGTGGCAGTACAATTAATGTCCATAGAAACTATGGTGGTTTCTACATTGGGAGTGCTCTAAGATCTCATGATAGTTCTTGCTTCCATATTCATACACTACTACAAACAATACCATGACCAAAAAAACCTGGAAATTTCACTTCATCCTTTGCACATTGATATTCATATGGTTTAGATATGATATAGACTCTTAAGAGGCCAGATAGTGAACTGCTTAATGTCCAGACACAGGTTGGTATCCTGAGGTGTCTAAAGAGTGTAAAGAGGGCTGAGAAGGCATAGCAAGCAAATGTAACTGGAATAATATCTAACAAGTTCAGATATAGAAGAGTTGTCAGCAAAGGAAGTAAAGGAACTGACCTGATACGCAAGCATAGTTCGCTGTGCGTCCGGCGTTGTTAGAACAATAACGGTTCCAGTTGTTCCATCTTTGACCGGCTTAGACAAGAAGTGCACATTAGCACGGCGCAACTTTGCCCTAAAAGCGTGATTGAACAAAATGCATGATATCAGCCAATACTTAAAGGCTTTGTGCAGAAATAGGATATCAGGATCAGCTGCAAACCTGCAACAGAAATAGTGACAAATTAGTGAATTACCTGTAGAAACTACCTAGTGGGTCACTGCCCACACTGCCGGCCATCGCAATTTTAAGCTCAGGGTAGCCAGCAGACTGGCTACTACCAAGCCTTGCCAGCGCCACAAGCGAGTTGGACAGGGAGCCTCCAGCTGCAGCCTTGTAGCTGCACCCATCCATGGCACGCAAGACCCGTCCCCTCTCCTCATGGTTTATGACCTTTCTCGTGCCCTTCTCTATGCTCAATCTCTCAAGGAACTCGTCATCCACCATCCCTGAGAAGTCAACCTATTTGCCCCACAAAACAGTCACAAGTCAGCATTGATCTCAACAACACATCCATACAGGCACAAGTTTGAACTACAGTTCACAAGTTGTATCTTAGATATTTGGCAGATAAAGCACAGATCAAGAACCACTATCATTAGTCATGTTATAATGTTGCACAAGTCCCTACTGTCATCAAGCATGTTCCTGTTATATAATTGAGAGGCAAGTACAGTAATAAACTCAACAGTTTATTTAGGGCATCTAATTATAATTCTAGCCCAATATGGAGTCAAAGCATCTCGAGTTTGTTCAAGTTTTATATAAAAAAATATCAATACTTATGATACCAATAAGTACCATTAGATTCTCCATTCTTCATTGAAAATATTTCCGTATTATATCTATTTGATGTCATAAATATTTTTTTTCTACAAATTTGGTCAAACATTAGATTAGATAATTAACTAAGGACAGAATTGTAATTGCATTCTTGCCGGGACTAGAAGCTAGTACTGCATTCAGTTTCTTTGGGTGCGGGCGTGCAGCCAGCTGCGTCTTGCAACTGGAGAGCAACATCGCAAGGAATCGACTCTGGCTATCGCTTATTCCGCAATCGATCCAATAACTGAAAACAATTTTACAGGACTCGCGGAGGGGGAAAGGGGGAGAAGACAAGGGTTGCACGCACCATCGCCTGGCCGAGGCCCAGCACGTCCCATCTCTCTGGCCCGACGGCCGCCGCGGAGAGCTCCACGGCGTCGTCGACCTCGCCCTCCCGCTGCCCCCCTCGCAGGGCGTGCTCCTCCTCCTCGTCGTCGCTCTCACTGGCGCCGGCGTCCGAGAATCCGCCGAGGAGCGCTCGCGCCCTGCCCATCCGGCGCACCGCGAGCCGGTGCCAGCTACAGCCGAGCGGGGAATTCCCGCCGGCTCCTCGGCGCGGGGCGAGATGGAGGAGCGAGGAAGGGGGGCGAGAGTCTGGAGAAGAAGAGAAGCGGCGGATGATTCGGGAGGGAGAGGAGACCGTGGCGGCGGTGGTGGCGGAGGTGAGTGCCATTGTGGGTAGCGCGCCGCGCCGCGCCCGTGGCGTGGCGTGGGCGTGGTGTATTTGATGAGGAAACGGATTGGGGTAGTCAGGCCCCGACTCCCGAAATGAGATGGCGGCGCGCGGGCGGCTGCAGCTGCTGCCGCGCTGCCTCGCTCCCTGTCACGAAAAAAGAGTGGGGAAACCTTTATAACTGAAAATAAATAAATAAATAAACAGAAAAAGGGTCGGGCCATCAGCCCATCGCTATAGAAGGCACTTCTAAAAGAAAAAAAATGTGGGGCTCACCCTACCGTGTCTGCATTCTGCAACGGGTTGCTAGCAGAGAACGGGTGATTCCGTCTCTGGACTTCATCGGCTATGGGCCAGAACTTGTATCTTTTCGTTGGGCCAATCTCACCTCTAACGACGGGCCATCACGTGCTATCCTCTAAAACTTCCTTCTTTCTTTTTTCCGAAACACAAACGTACATCATATCGCGCGTATACACTCATCTATGATCTATGTTTTCCTAAAAAAATCTATATGATCTATGTAAACACACATCCTATCTATATTAGCTGCAAAGCCGCTGGATCTTGAAAACTGAATAGACAATAACACCTTTTTCTATAGAAAAATACGAACACCAATAACAAATCTATAGGACTTGACTTCAAATACAAGAAAGCTAACAAAACTGAGCCATTCATAGCTTGGTTCTCAATCCTCTCTCCACTCTCAACTATAGAGTAAGAGAACTAAGCATAGCTCGGTCAATTGGTTTCTTTGGTGTGGAATCTATATAACTGGGTTTAAGTCATTGAATTGACGTTGTTAGGTTCAAGTTCTCGACTTTTATGTGGGTGCTCGTATTTTTCTAAATTTATTATTATATGGTTTAATAACATTGTTCTTTTAGTGGTAGGACATATGTCCGGTCGGTAGTTAAGTGGTGTTGTTCTTTTCGGTGGTAGACGACTTGCTTGTCGATAGCAAGGTGTCTATAATGATTTCTTCAATCTCAGAGATGCTCATAAGAGTATGTAATATGGTTCAAAAAAATATTCAAAAAACTATAGAGCACATGCACAAAAAAAGAGATTTTAGGTGCTTTGTCTGCCTCCACCTTCTCCTCCATGATATTTCTAATGCAAGAAGAAGATTGCACATGATTTTTCTTTCAACATGGACTTGATCCCAACCTTTAGTTTCCCATAAAAATTATTGAGAGTGTGAAATGTCCTAATGGCTAGAGGGGGTGAATAGCCTATAAAAATTTCTACAACAACACTTAGCAAACCTGTTAGACAAATATGAGGCAAAGCGAGTGTTGCGCTAGCCTACTAAAAATGTAAGCCACCTACCACAATTCTAGTTTGTATAATCTTTATCCACACAATGGCTATGTCACTACACTAAGTTAGTGTGCTCTCAAAGGTTAACTAAAGAGCCACACTAACCAAACTAATAAGCTCTCACGACTAGTTATACTAAAGAGCTTGACAATTAGTTTATGGTAATGTAAAGAGAGAGAGAGCAAGATGGTTATACCGCCGAGTCAAGGAATGAACCAATCAATCACAAGAATGAAGACCAATCACCTCAGAATCAAATAATGACACAATGAATTTTTACCGAGGTTCACTTGCTTGCCGGCAAGCTAGTCCTCGTTGTGGCGATTCGCTCAATTGAAGGTTCACGCGCTAATTGGCATCACACGCCAAACCCTCAATAGGGTGCCGCACAACCAACACAAGATGGGGATCACACAAGCCACGAGCAATTTACTAGAGTACCTTTTAGATCTCCGCCGGAGAAAGGTCAAGAACCCCTCACAATCACCGCGATCGGAGCCGTAGACAATCACCAACCTCCGCTCGACGATCCTCGTTGCTCCAAGCCATCTAGGTGGCGGCAACCACCAAGAGTAACAAGTGAATCCCATAGCGAAACACGAACACTAAGTGCCTCTAGATACAAACACTCAAGCAATGCACTTGGATTCTCTCCTAATCTCACAAAGATGATGAATCAATGATGGAGATGAGTGGGAGGGCTTTGGCTAAGCTCACAAGGTTGCTATGTCAATGCAAATGGCCAAGAGATTGAGCTTGAGCCAACCATGGGGCTTAAATAGAAGCCTTTTAGGAAATAGAGCCGTTGGCTCCTCAGTCCACTAAAAATTGAGCCGACTGGACACGCCGATTCGATCGACCAGACGCAGGACCCCAGCGTCCAGCCACGCCATGCACGCCACCTGGCCCTTGCTTCAAATGCTGACCATCTGATCTCAATGGTCATTAGTGCACATAAGTTATGACCGGATGCTCTATGGTGTAGGACCGAACATAGGACCCTAGCGTCTGGTCACTTCCAGTAAGGTTCTAGTCATGACCGGACGCATCCGATCATGCCCGGCCGGACTCACCTAGCGTCCAATCACTTACCCTCTTCTCTGTGCACCGCAACATTAGCAGGACCGGACGCTAAACAGTGTTCAGCCAGAGTCCGATCACCTGCGTCCGGTCATAGACAGAGAGTACCACTTTCTTTTATAATTGACCAGGCGCTGCTCTCCAGAGTCTGATCACACATGACCAGACTCACTCAGAGTCTGGTCAGTTTCTGGTGACTGACTGACGCTTAGGTTTAGCGACCAGATGCATCCGATCCTATGAGGACAGCATCTGGTGCACTCTATGAAACCCTGTCTTTTCTGTATAGGGCACCGGTGGCACCGTCGGGCTGTCCGCACTCTATGAGAAGTTTCAAACCCTTGCTCACAAGTGCTAAACACAATGTGTATCACTTTTGTGCATGTGTGTTAGCTTATTTTCACAAACATTTCCAGGGGTGTTAGCACTCCACTAGATCCTAAATGCATATGCAATGAGTTAGAGCATCTAGTGGCACTTTGATAACCATATTTTGATACAAGTTTTGCCCCTCTTAATAGTATGGCTATCGAACCTAAATGTGATCACACTCGCTAAGTGTCTTGATCACCAAAATGAAATAGCTCCTACCACTTATATCTTTGCCTTGAGCCTTTTGTTTTCTCTTTCTTCTTTTCAAGTCCAAGCACTTGATCATCACCATGGCATCACCATCATCATGTCATGATCTTCATTTGCTTCACCACTTGGAATGTGCTACCTATCTCATGATCACTTTGATAAACTAGGTTAGCACTTAGGGTTTCATCAATTTACCAAAACCAAACTAGAGCTTTCAGAGTGATAACTACACAATGCAGGAAAAAATATATCTAGATTTTTTTATCATAAGACCTTTTTTAGTTTTAATATATGGTATCTTTGATGATGTTATTTGTTTAAAAACTATTTACCTTTACCCTAACCGTCATGCAATTAAAAATAGAGGAGTACTAATGTGTAACACCCTCGGTGTTACACCCTAAATCACTTGCTAAAACATGTCATGAGCATCATGTTTATGTGTTAATGCATGCGAATAGAATGTGTAGATAAATTTCTTGTAACTTAAAATGATCAATAAAAATGCTAAATGAAAGTTGATTCAATAGCTCATATATATCAAGTAGGGTTGAAAACCAATTTTTATTAAGCAATAATACTATAGAATATGTGTGTGGTACTTAAATAAAGTTTGAAGTACAAACTTTGTAGATGACAGTGAAATACTTGCTGTTGAAAAAGTGATATTATTAGTTAATATTTCTACTAGCCTAGAAATTGCAAATTGAAATCAAGTTCAGCTCAAAACTTAGAAAATTTCCAAGTTGTCAACAGCTAGACATTGCTATGTTTAGCAAATTATTTTGAGAGATTGGGTTAAGGGGTGGTGTAGTGTTATATCTTGATTTGGTAGTCTCATATGCACTCTTGAGCATAGTGAAGATGGTTTGGCTCCTGAAGCAATTGTTTAGTTTTTATATGCGCTTTAAAATTTGTTCACGACTCGGTCTCGGGATGGTTGGCTATGTGGGCGCGATCACCACGCTTGAGCGCTCGGCGGCATCGCATTGGTCCCGCATGCACGCGCTACCGCACATGGCCGCATGGCTGCTGTGGCCTAGCTGTGTGTCGCTGGCCCGCTGCGCTATTGTTGCCCGCTGTGCTAGATGCTGCGCGCAGCCCATCAGCATGCTGTTGCCCTCTGTGCCGTGAAGCTAGTTCAGCCACCACTACGCTAATGGCTGAGCTCGTCGTCGCCTGGTCATGCCCGCCGCACGCATCCGATCGAAGCGCGCGCCTATCTGCTAGCGCCTACGCGTGGCTTGTCTCCTGACTACTCCACAGGCGAGACGAGCCAGCCACTGCGCCCCTCTCTTCTTTCTTTTTTCCTTGTTCCCACGAGCGCGCCATCATTTACCAGCGACGATCACCTCCTTCATTTAGCGTATCCACGCTCCCTATGTCCTTGTCTCGACCGACACAGCTTTGAAGCGAGCAGGCAAGCTCCATTTTGGAGTTTCCGCCCATGCATAGGCGTTTCCCATAGATGTGGGTAGCCCTCCCACCGTCCCTCCCGAGACAATTCACCTACACCACTAGCATTGCCTTGACTCCCTCTTCACCCTATGCGCCTTAGCCGAACCGCTGCTGCCTCCCCTTCATCACTGACGTGATTGTGTGGAAGGTCCTTGTTTGGTTTTGGTAATTGAGTGACAACCTAAGTAGACTAATTGTGTTTATGTAAGATACACCGGTGATTAGCCCACAGGTACATGTATGTGAGCAACATATGCCATGGAGGTGGAAATGGCTCAGAGATGTTGCAAAGCTCACACATGTAATGATGAAGGAGCTCATTGCACATGAGACATGACATTGAGTCATGTGATCAAGGTGGAGAAGATCAAGACATGACTTGGCTTGATGGACCAGTTGCAAGCATGAAGGGCAAGTTGGAGGCTTTGGAGCGATGGACCGTGTGGCAGTAAAGCTTAAACAAGACTTGGCGCCGATGGATGAAGGCAATGGTGGAAAGCAAGTGAAGTCAAGATCAATGAACCAATATGATCATGTGATGATATGAAGTGGATCATATCATTGTTGATCGTGTTGGTGCATGTGTTACATCGACATTGGAGGAGATGGAATGGAATGCACAAGGCAAAGGTATAACCTAGGGCATTTCATTTCACTAGTCATAGGTGTGTAGAAAAGTTGATGACCAAGTTTAGGATAGATGGCCGTACTATCAAGAGGGGCAAACTTGTTTGCATATCGATCATCTAGTGCCACTCGAGTGATTTAACTTTGCATCATCGCTAGGATCGAGTGACGTGGCAAGTTGAGTGGCAAATCCTTTGGAAAATGTTTATGAAAAGCTAACACACATACACATGGTGGTGTACACTTGGTGGTGTTGGCACATTTACAAAAGTTAAGAAGTTAGTGAAGAAAAGGAGTTAGTCGCGCTGGTCACAGAGTGACCGGACACGTTCGGTATGACGACCAGACGTGTCTGGTGTTGATGATCGGACTCTGACTTGTAGTAGTGACTGGATGCTGAGTAATCACTATGTTGGATCCAGTCATGGTGACATGGAGCGCTGGTGTTGGTCTAGAGTGGACTGGACATAGGGGCGCATCTGGTCAGCCATACCGGACACGTCTGGTCAGTGTTGAGTAGCTCTAGGAGGTCTCTAGGACTCGACTGGACGCTGCCTGTCCTACGTCTAGTTGGTCACACCGAACATGTTCCGATCATGGTTGAGCAGCTCTAGGAGCTCTCTGGACTCGACCAGATGCTAGCCCTCCTGCATCCGGTCAGAACAACTGGACGCATCCGATCCTGACATGTCAGAGAGAGCTGTTGGCGGCAACTGGCTAGTTTGAATGAGACACATGGTGGTTAGTGAAGGGGTAACAGCTATTTTATCCCATGGGGCTATAAATAGAAGTGGTGGTCGGCCTTTGGCCAAAAGCTTGGTAGAGCTAAGCACACTAGAGCCTTGGTGCCTTATGTGGTGGTGCTTGGGAGCTCTCTAACTCACTCTAGCTTGATAGTGATCATTCGATTGAGTGAGTGAACGATTCTAGTGCGATTGCATCATGAGGTTGCATTGAGTGGCTCTAGGTGGTTATCTTGCAAGCCTGGTGGTGCTTGTTACTCTTGGAGGTTGCCACCTCCTAGATGGACTTGGTGGTGGTCTCCGTCGAAGTCCAGCAAGAAGCTTGTGCAGGTGCTCCGGAAGAAGAGCTTTGTGAGGGGCATTGTGCTCGCCCCAGCGGAAGCCATGAAGAGCAACTCTAGTTGAGCAGTGTCATTGAGCTACCCTCACTTTTGGGGTAGGTTCTTGTGGTGCCCGATGTGTAGGCTTGGCGGGTGATGCCAATTAGCCGCCAAACCACCAAGTGAGCAGTCAACACAATGGGGGCTAGCATGTTGGTAAGCACGTGAACCTTGGAAAAAATCATCGTGTCATCCTTGTATTCTCGTTGGTTTGCATCCTTGTTACACAAGCTTGTAATTACTTTCATATACATTATGCTTGTGTAGTTGCTTTTGTAGTTAGTTAGCTTGTGTAGCTTGCTAGTTATCTTCTTGCTTGTGTAGCATAGAAGTAGCTCCCTTGTGTGGCTAATTTGGTTTGTGTAACCTTGTTAGTCATATTGCTTAGTTTATGTAGCTAAGAATTTGCGCTCTCTAATTTGGCATTGGTTGCCTTGTTATTGAGCATTGCAGTGAGCTTAGGTGGCTTTGTGCTTTTGCTTACTAGCATGTGTAGGAGCTCCCTTGTTGCTTGAAGTACTAGCGGCATAGCTTTGTGTGACCTTGCTTCTAGAATTGGTTAGGTGAGCTCTAGCTAGCCCGACACCTTTATTGTTCCAATTAGGATCTTTATAAGGTGTTTGTAAACTTAGATAGAGGGGCGTAGTCTTAGCTAGACCGATAGTTTTAATTCCGCACTTATTTCGGATAAGCCGGCGCGATTAATTTTAGAAACACCTATTCATCCCCCCTCTAGTCGCCATCTTGACCTTACAAGTGGTATCAGAGCTAGGTCTCTCATTTGTGGTCTTTACCGACTCGAGAGGATGGCAAACTTTGGGCTAGAAGTTGTTTATGACTCACACATTTTTAATGGCACGCATTATGCATGATGGAAATGTCATATGCTTGATCATTTTCGTGAATTGGGTCCCAAGGCATGGTGGATCATTGTTGTTGGTTTTCTCATGATGCTTTGGATAAGGACAACCTAACCCAAGCACAAGAGGATTGCTTACAACTTGATCATCGTGCTCTTTATTATCTTACATGTGCTTTACATGATGATGTTTTAAGACGTGTGTGGGACTTGGAGGGTGCTCATGATATGTGGATGGCACTTCAAGCCTTCTACGGTGACTCCTCCACAAGTGATGATGACAAATTCAAGAAGGAGGATGATCGCAAGGTGGAGGCACATGAATATGTTGAGCATAACCATAATTTGGTCAGTGTGGAAGATTGCTCCACCTCATGGTCAAGTGATGTTGATGATGATCAATCCACTACAAGTTCACTTGACAAGGTTAATGATGATGCCACAAGTGTTGCACATGAAGATTCTACCTCAAGCACACTTGGTGGTGATCTTGACGATGTTGGTTCATGCTCAAGCCATGATGATGATGCTACTACAAGCTCTCCAACTACACCATATTGTTTCATGTCACAAGGTGACACTAAGGTATCAAATAATAATGTGGTTGATCATGTTGATTCATATGATGAGCTTGTTAGTAGACTTGCTAGCATGACCGTGTCTTTAGAAAATGAGAAAGCTAAAACAATGAAATTAGAAAAATGAAAACTCATTTCTAAAGAACTCTTGTGAAGAACATAAGAAATTACTTGATGCTTTTAAATATTCACCTGATGAGCTAAAATTGAATCATGAGACACTACTTGCATCTCATGATGAATTATTAGAACAACATGCTTATCTCATTAAAGTGTTTACAAAGAAACTTAAAAATAATGAGAGCTTATCACATGGATCAAATGATAAGTTGCAAAATGTTGCTAACCCTTGTAATGTAGGCAAGAAGCATGTATCCACCTCTTGTGATGATTTATTAGAAATGCCATGTTCTTCACAAATAGATGCTTGTTCTACTTCTATGTCTTGTGAGACTAACCTTTTGAAGGAGAACAATGAGCTCAATGAACAAGTGAAGAAATTGAGCAACAAGTTAGAGAGGTGCTATAACTCTCAAGTCACCTTTGAGCATATGTTGAAGACTCAAAGAAACTTTGGTGACAAGAGTGGCATCGGCTTCAAGACTAGCAAAGTCAATAATCAAGAAAGCTAGAATGACATGAGTGGCATTGGCTTCAATAAGAGCAAGATCAAGGGCAAAAGATGGGGCAAGACAAGATATGAAAGAGAGATGAAGAAAGAACAAGAGAAGCTCTCTCATTTTATGTGCTTCAAGTGCCATGAAGTGGGACATCTTGCAAATGGTTGCCCCAATGAAGAAAAGCTCAAGTTGAAGAAAGAAGAAGAGAGGCTAAGGCATGTCAAGTGCTTCAAGTGCCGCACATGGGGTCATCTCACCTCTATGTGCCCAACCAAGCAATTAGTGAAGCAACAAGTGAAGCCTCAACCAAAGCCACAAGTTGGGCAAGAAAAGACACCCCAAGAGCAAATCAAGATCAACCATGATGGTAGTGATTTGATGATAAAGAAGAAGAAAACTAGAAGGGGTGGAAAAGTAAGAGAAAGAGCAATGCGTCCAAGGATAAATCAAGATACAAAGCAAATGAGCAAGAACAAAGAAGAGAAAATGGAGAAGATTGCTCACATGAGATGTTACAGTTGTGACACATTGGGCCACCTAGCTTCGGGTTGTCCAAACAAGCTTGAGAAGAAGGCTCAAGCAAACAAGGAGAAGCAAGGCAATGAGAAGCACAACATGAGCAAGGAGGAAAAGGTTCAAGCAAAGAGAAAGTGCTACTCATGCCGGGAAAGGGGACACATGGCACATTCATGTCCCCTAGGTAAAAATTCTAAGCCCATTTCAATTGATGATCATGATGTGCTTAGAAAGGATGGCAATAGTATCTCATTGGTTGCAATTGCAAAACATCTCACTACTCATACTAAGGCTATGCCTAAGTATGTTGCTCCTAACTTGAGAGGACCCAAACTTGTTTGGGTACCATCAAAGAGTGGATGATTGAATGTAGGTACCATCAGCATTGGAGACTTAATTCAATTGATTTTATATTGATCATCATATGTTGAGTCAAGATATGAAGCCTAGTGCACATCCAAACCCAATGCCATGATAATTTAGTGAAGTCCAAATGCGCTACATCATACAAGTGCTATAATTCAAGTTGTTGGTGATTCAATGGATATATTTGATGGCTTGCAAATATTTGAAGTTGAAGCTTACTAATTGGATGATTATGAGCTAACCAAGACTTATGGTATAAGATGCTGTACAATTTTCATGAGAATTGGATAAGAAATGCTTTGGTTTTGGAGTGGATCTTGTCAGCTATAGTGCAACAGTTTTTAGCATATAGCAATGGTGGAAGAATTAAATCTGGTAGCAATCTAGAAGTCAAATGAAGTTCAAATTTTTACAGCTGCTAGAAAACCTAGTGATACACATCTCCACCAAATTTTGTGGTATTTGGATTTGTACTTTGGGAGATATCAATTTTCATTGAAGAGTATAAAATCTGCCAGAAAAGTGACAAATGTTGGATTGATCTAGAGTCACTTTGATTGAAAGGTCCTCAAGTTGGAAACATGTTTATAAATAATTAAGGCACCTAAGTTTGTTCTTGAGATGATCTAGAAGCATGATAAGCAAAGAGTACAAGGGCTTTTGTTTGTGGAGTGTACTTTGCACACATTTGGTACTCAAATTGGAAGATCAAGATCAAACTTAAGATGAAGATGAAGTTTAAGTTCAAGTGATGATTGGAGATCATTTGGTAGAAATAAAAGAACTTGAAAAAGTAGAAAGAAGAGGACTTAAATAAGGAATCAAGGTTACTTATCAAGATTAAGTCCATCACTTGGATCAATCAATCAAGATATTTCAAGTGAGTGTCAAGAATGGTTCTTGGAGAGAGGCCACTTCTCTCTCATGTAGGGGCTTGCCACCTATGTGTAGGTAAACTAAGTGTGGTACTTGGAAGGCTAACATGGAAGTGGTGATCTGATGGACATTTGAGATGCTTAGTTGAAGCAATCAAAATGGTTGATCAAGAAAAGCAAGCGGCATCCAAAAGAGAGCTAGTCATGATATTTCAAGTGGTATTCCAAATAGTTCTCTCATGCAAGCAAAGATCAAAAGATGAAGCAAGCTAACCACAATAAGATAGTGCACTTGATCATAAGTGGTATTCATTTCATATGGGTGAAGAATTGAATTCAAAATGGTATTTATTGGTCTTCACCATGGTTATAATTAGACTTTACATTGCTATTGGAGTAATGAATTGGAATCTATGTGACTATCCTCTACTCCAACATAGCAAAGGTATCATTATAATGTGCATGATCATTACATCCCTTACTAGTATGCAGTTAGTGCATATAGTACATGCTTCATAGGATCATGCATAACAAATGAAATATTTGAATTCATAGCCTACCACTATTGCTTGAATGATTAGTTGATCTAGTGGTTAGCATATGAATTTGTTCATGAGCTAGTGAACCCAAGTACTTGATTTAAATTTGTATTGCCAACAAGTGACAAGTACAACATTGGCAAGATAACCCTTGCAAGAGGTGTGAAGAAGCTTGTCATTAGTTCAAACCGGACTTGGAAGCTTAGGCAAATCAATTTAGTTCAAGTCAACCATAGAAGCTCATGATAGTAATAAGAGTACAAGCATAAGACAACAATGCAAATGGATATCTAGGTTGTTTGTTTCAAGTGGTATCTAGACTCAAGTATTTCATCAAGAATTCACAAGTGATGTCTAGATCAACTCACAAGTGATATCCTATAAGTGGTACTCATGAAGATAACAAATGTTCAAGAAATGATCAAAATTGACAAATCCAACAAGTGGTTCCATACTAACAAATTCTTTCAAGTGGTATCACATCTATATGTGGTATCAATCATGCAAGATGATGGTTCCACAAGTGATCCTCAACTTTAAGTGATCATCAAATAAAGAATGCATCCCTCACCTACAAGAGCTCAAGTGTACCAAATGGATGACCCATACTATCACATAGGGGGAGGTGTCCCACAAATTGGTATCAATATCAAAGATCCTATGTGTGTTATCTCAAGAAGCCCTACAAGATACAAGTGGTATCTACAAGTGGTGTCATTCCAATAATCAAGTGATGTCCATCAAAAATGCAAGATTCAAGCTTCAAACATCTACCCCAAATGTAAAGCTTTGCATCAATAAGAAGCACATCTTTTATGGAAATTGATGACAAAGGGGGAGAGATTGTACAAAGATATGAAAGCTTTGGGAGAGATTGGAAATGGACATGGACAATGAGGGAGCAACATTGAGGAATTAAGAAGGATCAAAATTCTTGGACAAGAGAAGCGCACAAGTAGGGGGAGCAAGCACATGCTCATGAACTTTGATTGGTTGCATTTGATATGTGCATATTCATGTGCTTGCTTGCATTGCATAAGTTCTTAAATTCAATATGCATGCTTGTGTGATGTATGCTAGTTGTAGAATTTGATTGATGAAATAAAAATTAGCATGCATAGGACGATAGCTAGACACTTGGTATGCTTTTCAAGTAATACTAGTACCTTGCTTTTAATGTTGATCTCACGAGGTATCTAGTGCTTTGATTTTCAAGTGATATCTAGATAAACATGGTGATAAGGATGAACTTATAGGTGCAACTCCGATTGGTATCACACTTCAAAGGTTTACTCTATACACCTTAGCATCATTTGGTAGTAATTACTCTCCCACAATTCCAATCTATGCATATGTGCGAACTTCAAACCAAACACTATAGCACATATGTAGGGAGAGCTAATACTACCATTTTGGGTTTGTCGTACTTGTACAAAATCATTTATACATGGTAAATTGCTTGGGCAAGCAACATAAATCCAAAAGAGCTTAATTTCCATATCTTGGTAGAGTTATCATCAATTACCAAAAAGGGGGAGATTGAAAGGTTCTTGTTTGGTTTTGGTAATTGAGTGACAACCTAGGTGGACTAATTGTGTTTATGTGAGATACATAGGTGGTTAGCCCACAGGTACATGTGTGTGAGAAACATATGCCATGGAGGTGGAAATGGCTCGAAGATGTTGCAAAGCTCACACATGTGATGATGAAGGAGCTCATTGCACATGAGACATGACATTGAGTCATGTGATCAAGGTGGAGAAGATCAAGACATGACTTGGCTTGATGGACCGGTTGCAAGTGTGAAGGGCAAGTTAGAGGCTTTGGAGCGATGGACCGCATGGCGGTGAAGCTTGAGCAAGACTTGGTGCCAATGGATGAAGGCAGTGGTGAAAAGCAAGTGAAGTCAAGATCAATGAACCAATATAATCATGTGATGATATGAAGTGGATCATATCATTGTTGATCATGTTGGTGCATGTGTTGCATCGACATTGGAGGAGATGGAATGGAATGCACAAGGCAAAGGTGTAACCTAGGGCATTTCATTTCACCGGTCATAGGTGTGTAGAAAAGTTGATGACCGAGTTTAGGATAGATGGTTGTACTATCAAGAGGGGCAAACTTGTTTGCATATCGGTCATCTAGTGCCACTCGAGTGATCTAACTTTGCATCATCGCTAGGATCAAGTGGCATGGCAAGTTGAGTGGCAAATCCTTTGGAAAATGTTTATGAAAAGCTAACAAACATACACATGGTGGTGTACACTTGGTGGTGTTGGCACATTTGCAAAAGTGAAGAAGTTGGTGAAGAAAAGGAGTTAGTCGCGCTAGTCATAGAGTGACCAGACACGTTCGGTATGGCGACCGAACTCTGACTCATAGCAGTGACCGAACGCTGAGCAATCACTGTGTTGCATCCGGTCATGGTGATGTGGAGCGCTGGTGTTGGTCTAGAGTTGTCCGGACGCTGGGGCGCGTCCGGTTGGCCACACCGGACGCATCCGGTCGATGTTGAACAGCTCTAGGAGGTCTCTAGACTCGACCAGACGCTACTTGTCCTACATCCAGTTGGTCACACCAGACACATCCGATCACGGTTGAGCAGCTCTAGGAGCTCTCTAGACTCAACCGAATGCTAGCTCTCCTACGTCTGGTCGGAACACTAGATGTGTCTGATCTAACATGTCAGAGAGAGCCATTGGTAGCAATGGCTAGTTTGAATGGGACATGGGGTGGTCAGGCAGCGACTGGACGTAGGCGACCGGACATGTCCGGTCCCCACCAAACGCGTCCGGTACACACGACCTGCGTGTCCGGTCATCCCGAAAAACACCCAATGAAGGGGTAACGACTATTTTAGCCCTTGGGGATATAAATAGAAGTGGTGATCGGCCTTTGGCCAAAATCTTGGCAGAGCTAAGCATACTAGAGCCTTGGTGGCTTTATGTGGTGGTGCTTCGGAGCTCTCTAACTCACTCTAGCTTGATAGTGATCATCCGATTGAGTGAGTGAGCAATTCTAGTGTGATTGCATCGTGAGGTTGCATCGAGTGGCACTAGGTGGTCATCTTGCAAGCCGGTGGAGGTTGTTACTCTTGGAGGTTGCCACCTCCTAGATGGCTTGGTGGTGGTCTGTGTCGAAGCCCGCAAGAAGCTTGTGCGGTGCTCCATAGAAGAGCTTTGTGAGGGGCATTGTGCTCACCCCGTGGGAGCCGGGAAGAGCAACTCTAGTTGAGTGTTTCATTGAGCTACCCTCACTTTTTGGGGTAGGTTCTTGCGGTGCCCAACATGTAGGCTTGGTGGCTGATGCCAGTTAGCCACCGAACCACCAAGTGAGCGGTCGACACAACGGGGACTAGCGTGTTGGCAAGCACGTGAACCTCGGGAAAAAAAATCATTGTGTCATCCTTGTATTCCTTTTGGTTTGCATCCTCGTTACACAAGCTTGTAATTGCTTTCATATACATTGTGCTTGTGTAGTTGCTTTTGTAATTAGTTAGCTTGTGTAGCTTGCTAGTTATCTTCTTGCTTGTGTAGTAAAGAAGTAGCTCCCTTGCGTGACTAATTTGGTTTGTGTAACCTTGTTAGTCATATTGCTTAGTTTGTATAGCTAAGTATTTGCACTCTCTAATTTGGCATTGGTTGCCTTGTTATTGAGCATTACTAGTGAGCTTAGGTGGCTTTGTGCTTTTGCTTACTAGCATGTGTAGGAGCTCCCTTATTGCTTGAAGTACTAGCGGCATAGGTTTGTGTGACCTTGCTTCTAGAATTGGTTAGGTGAGCTCTAGCTAGCCCGGTGAAAGCATTTTGGCTCCTAGTTGGGTTTCGGTGATTAATGACAATACCAGATTACTGTGACTAACATGTGTTTTGCAAATGCAATTAAGTTAGGTCATGGTAATGGCAATTGATTGGGCAATCATGGTTGTCATACCCCTATGATGGAAATCATTTTGGTTTTCAAAGGATGGACGACAAGGTTAAGGATGGACTAGTTCTAAGTGTCGTTTGGTGTTGAAGAGACACTTAGAGTAGTTTAGGACTTTGTTTTTCCTTTAGCCATACTATTAAGGGGGTATGGATGGACTAGATCAATTGGAGCAAACTTCATTAACATATGATTTTGAGTTGGAAGTGAATGGAGGGTCAAATGTTGACCGGACGCTGGTTCTGGTGTGATCGAACGCTGGCGCAGAGTCCAATTAGTTCATTTGATCAAGGTGAAGTCATCTAGATGAGACCGAACACTGAGTGGAATGTGACTGAACGCTAGGTGCTAGAGTCTGGTGAACTCTAGTAAGGTCCCAAAGAGGGAGAATCCTGATCGGACACATCCGGTCAGTGCTGACCGAACGCTGGACAGGTTCCGGCTACTGATCGGACGCTGAGCATCAAAGTGACCGGATGCTGGGTTCTAGAGTTCAGTCAACATCATTAAGGTTCCAGAAGGCAGTTTTCATGACCGAACACAACTTAACTGCTCAGTGGTGGGGAGAATTGACCAGAGCGTCTGGTCACCTTGACCGGAGCGTCCGGTCACCCTGCAGTGGCACATAACGATTTGTTTTGAATGAGGGGTTATAAATACTTCCTCTATTCACTCAAGGGATCACTTTTGCTCATTTCAACAGCTATGAAACACCCTTGAGAGTGCCAAGAAGAGCAAGGTCCTAGTGAGGTGATTGAGATTTGAGAATCCAAGAGAGAGGCCTCATTAGTGAAAGCAAGAGTAGCAAAGTGTGCATCCACCCTTCTCAATAGGCTTGTCATGGTCAAGTGAGAGTTTGTGCTTGTTACTCTTGGTGATCGCCATCACCTAGATGGCTTGGTGGTGATTGGGAGTTTGGTGATCATCCGGTGGAGCTTGTGGATGACCCAACTCAAGTTGTGAGCGGTTGTGGGTGATACATCATGACGGAGTGTCGAAGAATCAACCCATAGAGAGCACTTGATCCTTGCGTGGATCAAGGGGGAGCTACACCCTTGTGCGAGTGCTCCAACGAGGACTAGTGGGGAGTGGCGACTCTCTGATACCTCGGCAAAACATCGCCGCATTCCTCCTTCTCTCTTTACTTTAAGCATTTACTTTGAGCAATTTAATTCTTGTCTTTACATTCATAGAATTACCATGCTAGAGTAGGATTGGAACTTAGGTTGCAAAACTTTTATGCGGTAGAACATTAGAAATACTTTTTAGGCACAAGGGGTGAAGTGGGCTAAGTGTAGGTTTTAATTATTGCAAAGAATTTTAGAATTAGCCCAATTCACCCCCCTCTTGGGCATCTTGATCCTTTCAATTGGTATTAGAGCCTCATGCTCATGTATTTAGGCTTAACTGCCTAGAGAAAGATGTCTCATGGGGATGGTCCTCCTTCTATCTTTGAGGGAGATGATTTTCCTCCACATGGAGGCGTATTTAGAAGCTCTAGATGTTGGAATACTTAGAGCCGCCTCACAAGGATTTCCAAAACCTCGGGATCCCACGCACCTTCAAGGCAATGAAGTGAACTATGAAAAATGGAATGCAAAGGCTAGAAACACCATCTTTAGAGGCCTTTGCAAAGATGTGTTTAACCAGGTGAGGAACCATAAGGACGCCCATGCACTATGGTTGGACATTTGTGCTCTCCATGAGGGAACTAAGAGCGAGCATGAGGAACGCTATCATCTCATAATGAAAAAGCATAATTCTTTTGAGATGCTTCCTAAAGAGAGTGCTAATTAAATATACTCATGCTTGAATGTTCTTGTAGAGGAAGTCAATGGACTTGGACTTACTCAAATGCAACCATCCGACATTATAAGAAAAATCTTGAGTGTCCTCCCCATTGACAAATATGGGCATATTGTGACCGTACTTCATCAAGGTGATCTTTCCACCGCTACACCAACACAAATCTTGGGAAAGATCAATGCTCATGAGATGTACATGCACATCACACCACAATGGCTCATCCTCTACCAAGAAGAAAGACAAAGACTTAGCATTCAAGGCTAGTCAAGACAAGGGCAAAGCAAGAATTGAGTATGAGAGCTCAAGTGATGATGAAGTCGATGATGCAAGTCTTGCTCTCATGGTGAGAAAAACAGCCAAGATGCTAAAGAAGCTCAATAAGAATGGCGTCAAGTTTGATGACAAGAAAAAGAAGTTCTTCACTAGCACTAGAAGGAAGCCAATCTCTGAGATGGATTGCTACAATTGTGGAGAACTTGGTCATCTAGCTCATCAATGCACCAAGCCCAAGAAAGACAAGTACAAGAAGAAGTACAAGGGCAGGAAAGATGGCTCAAGTGATGAAGATGAAGATAAGAAGAATGAAAACAAGCCATACAAGAAGAAGGATGGCAAGAAGAAGGACTTCCACAAGAAGAAGAAAAATGGCAAGGCATACTGTCGGGTTCATAAGCCTAGGGTCCCTCACGGACTGACTTCCCTACAAAGGCTCAGCCCAAACAGACAACACGCAACTCATGGGCTATCCCAAGAGTCTAAACAACAGGCCAGAAGGGCGATCCAATCACCGACCGGAAGGTCTGGCCGAGGAGGAGCGGCACCCATTTTCTAACTCTAACCCACATCTCTGACCAGAGCGCTCGCTCCGACTCCAGCCGCCTCTAGACAGCCTCTCCGATCGGAAGGCCTAGCCAAAGCACTACTTCTGACTCTGACCCCACGTCTCTGATTGGGGTACGTAGAAGCCCTGCTCATCGCTCTTCTCCAACTGGCACAACCAGAGCCGACTAGGACTAACCGACCAGGGACGCCCACCTAGAAAGTACCAAGGAACGAACAGGGAAAGCAAGGCAAAGCGCACAAGTCAAACCACGATACTAGGGACCATACCCTATACACCTATAGGAACAGTACTCTGCAACTGCCCTGACATAAACAGTGTTGTTGGCGCTGACTTTTTACCTACAGTATTGTGGGCGCCATCGACTCCCATATGGTAAGCCCCCCACATGCCTCTGGGCATCGACAGTGTTGTGGGCGCCAGAATTTACCGTACCAAGTGAACATGGTGAAACTCCTCACATGCCTCTGGGCATCAATAGTATATGCAGGTACCGACTTCTGTCACACCCGAAACAAGACGACGTAACCTCCCATGTGCATCTGACATCCAACTGTGTTGTGGGCGCCTACCATCGTCCTATACCCGCTGGCGTGGGCAACAAGGCTTAGAAGCAAACATACTCCTTCTCTCTCACTTGTAAGGCCATCCCCTTCATCTATAAAAGGGGATGCACTCTCTCTCAAGAGACTAAGTTGATTCAAGTTCATACAAGTTATTCTAGATTCATTAGATCAACCAAGCTCACTAGCTCACAACCATAGAACCGCCAGGTTCGGACCTCAAGCACACGATTGAACACTTAGCTCATAGCGGAGCTCCTGTCACTCTCAGCCCTTCTGACCAGAGCCAACCGGACCTCTTGTACACCCCATCTTTGTCCTTATCGTTTGTAACCCCACTGCAAACTTTGAGCACCTAGGCTCAGGAAGAAAGTCACCAACCGGCTCAAACTGGACGTAGGGCACGTTGCCTGAACTAGTATAAATCCTATGTCATTGAGTGCTAGGCCACCTCCGATCACAACATACAGCAAAACTATAAATATTCACTAGTTGGTCACTTTCTACACCGACAGTTGGCGCCATCCGTGGGGAAGACGTTGTACGTTCAACACTTTTGGGTCATCGGATGGCCCACTTTTCTACCACCTTCGCCATGGCGGGCTTAAGTGATACGATTCGCTTCAGCTCGCTAGAGTTTCCTGCACTCCCACCTATTGGGATGTGGGTTCCACCCATCTTCAAGCCATCCCAGGCCTTCCTCCTTGAAAGCCTAGACTTTGTCATCGACCGGCTCGGCGTATTACACCTCCATGAGGAAGCACTCATTCTGGCACCCGTCGGAGGGGCGGCCTCCATTGGCTCCAGGACGTGTGACAACTTCAACGATGTGGCATCTGCACTTCATTCTAAGCAAACTCTCTGCTCAAACCCCACTGTGAGTAATGTACATGCTATTATTTACTTACTATTCTCTATCTTCCGCCAATTATCTAGAGGGATCCTGTTGTCTCCGTCGCGACAGCCATACGACCGGTTCCCCTATGGCCTCACGTCTCCTACGGATGTGTATGCCCGAGGGCTCCAAAGGATGCCGGCACCGCCCCCTCTCATGTCCGAATTCATGGGGATGGTGAGCTATGCTCCCACCTATTTCCTCGGCGTCATGGATGACGATGTTGAGAGTGACGGCTCCAGCATCGGCGACATGACACCTAGCCACCATTCATCCTGGGAGTGTGCTATGACAGACACTCTAGGATAGCCACCGGTGGTAATGCAGTCCTCGCAGACCCACACCCCTCCAGATCCTCATGTGGAGACTGTCGGCGTGGGACCTACAGGATACCACGCAAGGAAGGGAGAAAAATCTTGTCTAACTAGGATTCCTCCCATGTAATCTTAGTAGTAGTATTATTCTATAATCCTTCTAGGAACTCTCATTATAAACCAACTAGGATTCTAACCTCCTGACTATATAAAGGAGGGCAAGGTTCCTAGGGACGGGCGACTTTTATAGAACACAGCACAACACTCAACAATCAATCCAACACAAAGGCTAACGCCGACTGGACGTAGGGCTATTACTCGATCAACGATCGAGGGTCCGAACCAGGATAAATCGACTATCTCTTGCGTTTACCATCGAGTTCTGCATACACTGAAGCCCAAACATACTGCCCTCGGGTACCCCCGTGGCAGGCTATTGGTGGTCAAACATCGACAGCTCCCCTCCTCTTCTTTGTCTACTTCTCCATTAGAATTTCTGACTGGTTCACGCCTGCTATACTATATTTTGTTTGGCTTAAATTGCCAAATGGCAAGACCAGACCCCATGAAGCTTCTAAGTCAGATGTAGATTTGCAAGAATCAGATTTACCAACGGGAAGAACGCTTAGTGTATCCGCGGTGGGTGAATCTTAGGAAACTCGCCTTGTCCGAACAAAAGCGGGAGGTAGGTAGGTGGTAGTTAGAAGGATTCCTTCGGGGAGCTGCTTCTTCCTCTGGATTCCCTTCTTCTATAGACAGACCCCCGGCTAGGGCAGCAGCGTTTTAAAGAAATACGAACAGTTTGGTTTTCAGTGAGCCCGCTTCTTAGTGATAGGTTTCTAAAGTATCTATCGCTATGTGCCCCTCCCCGGAAAAAAACAAATAGGCTCGGGCAATTATCAGCTTAGGGACAGCAAGCGGATAGTAGATCTGGCTCCATCCCTTGAATCCGCTGTAACTGATAGAATCTTGTACGAGAGACCCGCAAATAAATAGGGAAACCCGCTTAAAACGCTTTTTAAGTAGAAGCTGAGCCATTACCTGCTAGCATATCTCCCCACCAGGACTCCCCCCAAAGCAAAGCTAAACCCGTTCTTTAATTCAATACCTAGAGACCCGAAAGCTCCAGTCCAAGTTGAGGCGCAGTAGGAGGGATTTCTGTCACCATTATTTATGGACCACGTAAACATACTTTTTGAGTTTAGATTCTTATGCTGGACCTGCAGCCCTAGCCTGGGACACCACTGTGCGACATAAAGATCGGATCAAGTTATGATTTTCTCATTAAGAAAGAGTACCCGAGAAGAATAGATATGATCCGGAAACACTCTTATTCGACGAGGCGTAGAGCGTTTGACTTTCTTCTTTACAATTTCCTTAATGCGCATGAATGAGAGATTACAGCACTTAGTATGAGCATATCGGCCTAGCTTCTTAGCCATAAGAATAGTTCTACCTACCAAGTCAACCCTACTCTTGCCCACAAGAAATTCTTATTAGATACTCAATTCTTCATTGACTAGCCCCCCCAAGCAATTACCTATGCCCTCCCTAGCTTATCCATAAGAAGAGACATATCTGAATAGATAGTATTAGACCACTTCTCACAAGCCCAGTCATACATAAAGGAGGATTTCTTATAGGCAAAAAGAAAACACATCTATATCGGCGTCAAGAGTTACCCAAGTCCGAAGTAATGCGTCTTTCTATCTAGTCCAACATGCTTACCCAAGACCCAACTTCTTCACTACTTGACCTACTTTCTATAACTCCCAGACTCTGCTTATTATGCCCGAAGGAGCGTATTTAGACTGAATAAGTAAATAAGGCGCGGAGCGATAGAACATCTCTCAGTTCACTAAGGATGAAATACTCTTGCTAGCTTTCTATCAACCACACTTCAATCTAATCTTTGTCTCCACCCTTCCGGTTCGGTAGCTAACGAAAGGAGTTCTTTCGCCAAGAACAAGCAACGGCGAGCTACCGCGAAAGCCGTTGCGCGTTAGTCACGCGCATACGTTTTCTTGGTTGAGTGAACATCGGAATTCCACGGGGAAGAATTGGAATAGGAATAGGTCAAAGTGCCCATGTTACAGAGGACGCCGTGCCTATTCTTTTCTCATCGAGTTCTAGAGGAATGCAATAATAAAGAAAGATCTTGATTTTATCTTTCCTTCCTGCTTAGGAAAGTTCGAGTTGCCGGGCCTCAGAGCCAATTCCTTAAGGAAAATCTGGTTTCTTACTTTATTTGTGTGGGGACCCATATTTCAATATGTTCAATTAACCTCACACCGGACTTTGTCACTTTGAAGCTATAAGGTATCTCGTACAAATACGCAGGAGTCAGGACTCATCTAACTACTCTTTCAACTATCCCTACTCTTACTTAAACTGTCCCCCTAAGAAGTCATCAAATGGTAACACGATGCCGGGTGTGGCAGGGATCGAAAAAAAAGCATTAGCTCATTCGCAGAGAGAGAATGAGAGAAGGTGGATAATGGTTAGGGATGTAAGTACTATAGTTTGGTAGGTTTGAATTGTGTGGCCAGGGGTATTGGTTACGATTCCAGTGGTCTTCAGGCGAGTTGACAAAACTACCCCTATGCGAAAAGAATGAAGCTGATGTGGTTGTTCCAATTTATGAAATTTACTTGCTCTTCTCTCGATTGAACCATTGCAACCAAGGATTGAAAAAAACTTCTATTTACTCGATGGTTGCTGTTTCCATGTGATAGATTTTTCCTACGGAAACGTTTCCTTTTTTGTTAGAAACCCAGCTCTTTCCTTTCCCTTCCTGACCATGAAACAGGCTAGCGCCTTTTATGAACTCTTATCCAAAATCTCTCATCAATCAAAGTCTGTTCCTTCTACTGCACCTCAAGCACCTCCGGTTCAGGTCTTTTATGATTGTGACCAATTTCCTGGCCCGTTGGAAGGCCAAAGCAGCCCAAGTGATTGATCTCTCCCCAGAAAAGGAACAAGTTCGGATAATGATGAATAACATGAGTAGGCAATACCATGACTATTTCGATTTCCAAGCGATGACCACGCTCTTTGATTGAAGCAGCCACTCGTATTGAAGATGCTATCTACAATGGGACTCATGGATCACAGGTCAAAGAGGCAGATCCAAAAGGAAAGAAGATAGCCCTGGGGGGAACAAGCAAGAACAGTGAAGTGAATATCTTGTCTGACGGAAAACCAAAGACACTCAGGACTTTCACTCCGTTCGGCATAACTCTCAGCCGCGCCTTGGAAAATAAGCTTAAGAAGCATGCTTCCTCCTGCCAATATAAACATGATCGAGCCAACATTGTCGAGTTGGTAGTCTCTGACTCCCTCCTTATTACGCCAGCCGGAGAAAAGGGAGAAACCGATGGTAGAGACATGACTGGAATCCAGGAGACTGACGAGATTGAGCCCCCACCTCAAGTTCATATGCTCTGGTGGGATGATTTCAACGATCAATTCCCAACCCCTCCTATTACTCCCTGAAAGCCCAGCAAGTGATGAATCCTTTACCCTTGCTCATATTCTGGAAAATCTTCCCATGTCATAAACCTTCCATTCAGTATAGGTAAACCATTTAGGGAGAATGGGTTTTTCGGTCTTTCTCACGTGTTTTTTTTCGCTCGTCAAATGTTTACCTATCTTCCGCGGAGAATGGTCGATCGGTTTTCTTCTTTTAAAGAACTTTGTAAATGAATTAAGAAAGACAGAGAGATATTGACTTTTTTCACATCTGTAACTACATTTTCACATTTCTTTTAAAAAAGATGTAGAACTGAATAGCGCAGCTGTTTTGGCTCGCAATAAAGCAAGGGTCCTGATCGAGCAAGACTACGTCCTATCTATCTACCTCTCCAAACACAATATCTTGAGTACCTATGATGGTGACTACATCTGCTGGCATGTGATGTTTGGACATAGAATCGAGTCCTTGTGAATGGGCAAAGCCAGGTGCTCTTATTTTACAACGGTAGGGACGATTACTCCCATTACTGACAAGAAAGACACCAAATTCACCTTTAGGTGCTTCAACTGCGGTATAGGTAGAAGGAGCTGGTACGGAAAAACCTTCTGTATAAAGTTCGAAATGGTGAATTGAGGTAGAGTAGACCGATGATCCGGTAGTCATTTGGCCGGCTATGGAAAGAAAAAGCTTGCATCTGCTCCCCCTAAACTATAACAGGTCCCATCTCTCTCCAAACCTAACGTGGTAGTTTCCCATCATAAGGCTTTCCATCTATAGATTGATTGAGCCATTACCCACCAAGGATCCCATTCGTTCAGAACTCAGTTGACTGCTTCTATAGATAAGGCGGAACGTCCTTAGTTCAGCATTATAGCACATAGTCTCCGACGCTACTACAGCGCTTCGCTAACTCGAAGCGCCTCGCTATGAGAATGACGCTTCGCTAACGCTCGGCTAAGTCGTCGAACCCTCGCGCTGACCATTCGCTTTCTCAGTAGCGAAAGCGCTTCTCTTTGCCCCTTAACTTAATCTTAATAAAGTAAGTATTTGGAAAAGAAAGAGATTCTTGGTTTTATTGCTCCCGCTTCCTCATCTGCGCTCGTCAAGCCAACTTTGCTTTTTGGGAGGTGAAAGAGGAAGCGGACATTTCGAAATGACAGCATCGAAGATATCTATATACACAGGAACGCTTATTCCGGACTGCGTTCCGGAAAAAGTAGCCTACTTGACAGAAAGGGCGGGCACTCTCGGCTCGGGGGTAGGCACTCTCGTCTTTCAACCCCACCGTCACTTTGAATTTAGTGGGGCACTGTTTACTTACAGCCTCTACGAGTTGCAAGTGAATGGGGCCGGTGCGTGTGAACGGAAGGGTTCATCAAGCCATTTTAACCCCTAAACAAAATAGGAAGAGGGGTACTTGACTAATAGGGGGCAATTGCATCGCACCTGACTGTGAGGGACCTCTTGATACCTTATGTTCACTTCCTAACTAGTAGCCGGTTTCCTGTCGCGGAAGCCTTTTCCCAGTGCGCGGAGCCGAAGGTGTTAGTGCTTTCTCATGGGGTCAATAATGCTAATCCCTCTTTTTGTGCCGGGAAGAAGATAAGAAAAGGCGAAGCCTTCTCTTGGTTTCCCAACCTGTTGCTTCTAAAGGCTGCCCTCTCTCGGCTGGATTTTGGTCCAGCCTACTACGAGGATCCCGTATCCCGTACATCGTCTTTCTCCCTCCTGGGTTCCCGTGGTTCCTATGCCGCCGCGTTTCCCGGTCCTTTTCTTTTTTTAGTGCTTCGACCCGAAGCGATAGCTTGACGCGTTTTCCGTGGATAAGATGGCAGCGCTCCAGCTCACTAAAGAATGGGACGGCAGTGGTCCGCCGGCAAGCTCGTTCTGATCTTGGACGCAGTACATTGGAATCCTGAAGCACCACCACGAACGCTACCGCGCGTGCGCCTGCGGTGCGGTAAGGCACCACCCTGTTGTGCCAGCAGCCAACTCCGGCGTGTCAGCTTAGTTATCCTCATCAAGCCACAACCTTGATGTCTAGCTTCCCAACTGGTAGACGGTTCCCTTTCCCCCGGATCAATGAAGAAGGGAGAAGTCAGTTGATTCTTCCGAAGAACCGGAAGCGAAGCGCTATGCCGGGGCGAGGGGACGGGAAAAGAAACTGCTCCGAAGAAAGATATTGGGGTTCCCAATGCTTCTCCACGCCCAACGAGATGCGCCAACCTCGGGATGCTTTACTCCTAACCCCACGACGGTTCCTGAGACGGAGCTTAACCTGAGTCTCGGTTAAGAACGGCGATGATCTACGTTTCACACGGCGCACGATTCCATGGATAGTTTCATTCGAGATCGTGATGGAGGACATAGCTTACGATCATCGGCTTTGATCATGCCACTAGGCATTTGATTAGGACATTGCACAATGATCCGAACACTTTGTCGCATCTCTTCGATACGAATACAGTAACGATCATAGCGATCTCCTCTGGTACCTACTGGTACGTCAAGATCCGATTGGTCATGAACATCGTAAGGTGCTGCTCTTCGCGAATCCCAGCATACCCCAGGTTGGGATGGGTAGGCCCACCACTTCACTTTTTCACTTTCACTTAGGCCCGGGCCAAGTCAGTGGGGGGACCCTGTCGGGCTCCTTCCCCCCCAAAACAAACTATATGTGGGAGTTTCCCTTCATACGGCTCGAATCATTCTCAGATACCCCGAGAGGCATCTTTCCTTATGATCTAGTGGTTCACACGTGCGCAAACGAGCACCAGCCGCAACAAGGAACTATGACCAATAGAGTCAGACATAGAGCGTCGATGGTTCAGGCTAATCCCAAAATAGTTGAGAAATCGGTGAACAAAGGCAGAAGCAGGAAGGCAGAGACCGGCATGGATAAAGGAGACAAAAAGAATAATCTCACCAAGACTTAGAGCAGGGACCTGATGCTCGCCTGGAGCTCTCCAATCAGCAAACTCCTTGCTCTGGAGTAGACCATCGCTAACGAGCTCGCGAAGCTAATCTTCAGTTGTTGTTGGAGCCGGCCAGATCTTCTGAGCAGCCCTCATCGCCATGAATTCTTGATTTTCAATAACAGAGAGCGATGCTTCCTCATTAACAAAGGTCGCTTAGGACTTACTCGCCGACTTCTTCCTACCCATATACTAGCCAAGGCAATGGGGCACTAAGAATAGAGAAGGCTCGGATGGCAGCGCTCAGATGACGGCGGCAATGGCGACGGCGGAGTTTCATAGGCTAGGGTTTCAAGGCAAAGGCAAGGTACCAAAGAAAAGGAAAAGAAAGGCCTTTAAATAGATTTTACACCAGTAAAAACGTGGCCCACCAGGCCTGTTTTAACACGGCATGAGGATGCAACGGTCCATTTACCGACGCAGCTAAAATGATGGATGGCTCAAATCCACACAACGGTACAGTTCAACGGGCAGATTTCAGACTTATCCATCTAGCACCATGGTGGAGTTATCATGTTACTATAAAAAGAACTCATCAACAATAAAGCAAAGAAGGGTTACCTCACAAGGAGCACAACAACCCAGTCCTTACAGAAAGAACTTGGAAATCTCATCAACAATCGGGACGTCAGGAGAATAAAGAATAACAACTCAGAAGACATGATTCTTTCCATTATAAACGGTTTCAAAAAATAGGAGATTACACATCTTACAAGACCCAATGAGTTCGGTACTACGACAAGCAAGGTAGCAAAGAGGAACCCGGACACGGCTAGGCTCTGGAATGACTATGTGTTCCAAATTGCTACTAGGTAGAACAAACTACCCTCGGCTACACTGTTTTCTTCAAAGGACGGATGCAGTGCATCCAAGGCAGAAATCAGCAGCACGGTGGGACAACATGGAGCAGAGAAGGCCGGCAGGCATCTGTCTACCCAAGACCAATGTGATGCTGGATATGGTGTTGATCTACACCGAATAGTCTCAGGGCAGGCAACGAGGATCAACCCAGAACTGCTAGATGAAAGATCGCATCCCACATCACAAGACTCCCTCCAACTACCGCCACGTACTTCCAAGTAAAATGCTGCTGTGGGATTAGCCTACCTCTAATCCCTATCACAAGACTCCCTCCAGCTATGGCAAGATACACAAGAACTATAAAATACGCTCGGGGGTTGCTCTACTTCACAAACTACCATATTCATGACTACGGAGACTTCAGACCACGCAACAAAAATGCTCGATGAATCAAAGTAGCATAGGAGGTGGATATTTATAGGCCAAAGAAGCGGTGCACATGGACTAGGAGCACCAGTGGAACAAACCTAACAAAGGACACAATGAAAAGATAGAATTCAATGAAAGAAGAGTCAGGCGTAAAGCAGCAGTACTCGAGAATGAGCATATTCGGAAGAATATACCAATACTATACAACTCGTGAACAAACATTTACTATCACCAACCACCATACAACTAAAACTGACAACAGCAGACTACCAGAGAACATGCCAAGAATCTATATCCAAGTTCTTTTTAGACAAAAGAACCCAGCAAGAGGCTTGGGGGCTAAACTCAGTGAGTGCACTTTTTCCTTCAAAAAGAGCACATCACACAGAACACTTCCTTAAGACAGTAGTTTTTCAAACAACATAAGGTTCAAGACCCTCCAACTTTTTGTTCTAAATAGCAAGAGGCTTGGGGGCTACACTCAGTGAGTGCACTTTTTCCTTCAAAAAGCGCACATCACTTCAAGGGCACACGACAAAAACAACCTGGACATAGCTATATCCGAGCTCTTTTTAATAAAGAACCTGGGTATATGCTCAGGAGCCCTTCGACGAAGAATCAAAGCAAATTAAAGAGAAGATCCTCTAGCTCCTTGTGCCAAACAGCAAGAGGCTCGGGGGCTACACCCAAATGGGAGTACTTTTTTCTTCAAAAAGATACACACCATGCGAAGATCTCACGAAGCGCTACATGGTTTCGCTCAAGAAAGCACTTGGACGACGCTTGTTCCTACTCGACAAGACCTAAAGGAACAAGACAAGGCTTCTAGAGTTCAACCATGAAGTGCTCAGGGGCTTATCGGTGCGGGACCTACGAGATACCGCGCAAGGAAGGGAGAAAGATCTAGTCTAACTAGGATTCCTCCCATGTAATCTTAGTAGTAGTATTATTCTATAATCCTACTAGGAACTCTCATTGTAAACCGACTAGGATTCTGACCTCCTGACTATATAATGGAGGGCAAGGTTCCTAGGGATGGGCGACTTTTACAGAACACAACACAACACTCAACAATCAATCCAACGCAAAGGCTAACATCGACTGGACGTAGGGCTATTACTCGATCAACGATCGAGAGTCTGAACTAGGATAAATCGACTATCTCTTGTGTTTATGGTCGAGTTCTGCATACGCTGAAGCCCGAACATATTGCCCCGGGTACCCCCGTGGTAGGCTATCGGTGGTCAAACATCGACAGAGACCCTTGAGCTCACACGGGAGCACAGCGAGGAACCATAACAACATTTTCAGCACCAGCCACCGACTGTGCCAGCGTGCTCGGCGCACCATGCTGCGCCTTGTGCGCGTAGACCGGCGAGTGGTGCCCGGGGTCGCGTCTGTCGGGTCCAGCACAACACCATGGATAGGGGGAACGATCCCCCACAATTCGCTCGGGCCAATCAGAACATCACTACCGCGGCATTGCTTCTGCGCAGCCTATCCGAGCCAACTGACCCTCACGAACAGATGATCCACCGGAACCTCTGGGCACTAGTGGAGACCGCCGCCATTCAACAAGCGGAGAGCTCTGTATCACGACACCAACTCATGGCCTCGCTCCCCACCAGGGAATGGGGATGCAGCAGATGGGCCGCTCCACCCGATCACCGCTACAACCGCCGAGCATGGCATAGGAGGCCACATTGGCACCTTGTCTTGACTTGATGATCGCTCCACACCGACCACCTGTATATGCGCGTCTCAGGCCAAACTGAGACACATGCAACAACGACCAGAGTCCTAGCCCTAATGGCCTGGGACCATGGACCTTTGTCCAATGCCTTCAACAAGCGCCGCTCCCACCGTGCTCCAATGGAGGCTGGGGCAAAGGCAAATCCAAGCACCAGGATTAGAACGAGGGCCCCTCCACGTAGAGGGGGGAAAACAGAAAAGATCGTCGCCTACTGGCCAAATCCTCGTTGGTCGCCACGGCTAATCACGTGGGCAAGCAGCCCTAGCAGGACCCTTTGGGCCACTTCCACGAGCTCATGGAGAGCCCATGCACCAACCACGACTACCCCATCAAACACCTCTACAAGGACTGCCAGCTCCTCAAGCGCCTTCTACAACAGGCCGACGGGCCAAAGGAAGAAAAAGGTGAAGAGGTAGCGATCGAGAAAGGGGATGTAGCAGACAAGGATCCGAATGACTGAAGGTTGAAGTGATCCGACCAGATGCCTACCGACTGAAGGACAACAACAATGACATTCTCATCGAACGCTTGGAATAGCTATGTCGTTTTTCTTCACCTAAAATTCAGTCTTACCATTATTTACTTAGCGTTTGCTCTGATAAGAGCACCCCGACCGAAACACTTTCTGGCCTGGGTCACTCAGGGGGGCTCCATGAGGATGCACTACTACCTCTCTATTTTGTTTACTATCATATGGTGAAATTCCTTCCTACCCGATCAAAAGGGTAGTTCGTTCCTTTAATTTGCCTTACGTAGCTTTGGTTTAAAACATTCTGACCGATCGCACCCCGCCTTTTCCTATGGTTACGAGCAGCTGAGCCTCATGGGCCATGCCCTAGGCTCCCAAGGTTGTAGCCTATGGGACAAATGGGCAGGTACAAGAAAGAAAGAATAAAAAACAAAATTATGCTAAGGGAAAACTAAGGAACGAAAGGAATGAGCTTCCCTGAACGGAGTGACTCCATCACAGAAAACAAAACCGACTGTAGTCATTAAGTACATAGGAATGTTTACACGGGGGCTCCCCACAAACTTAAACTTTTTATGTTTACAAAACTACTTATACTTTACAAGCTATTGGGCTGGCTTGGTGGCATATGCTGTCGGTGCAACCAGCGAAGGCGCGGGCGGCTCACTCCCAGGAGGGACGACATTTGGCTCGGTCAAAGCCAGGGCGATGTCCACCTCTGACCCATGCTTTGTGCCATTCGTAGGATGGGCAACATCCTCCTAATGCACGCTTCTAGCCATGTCTTTACGGCGGACATCCATCACCCACTGAGCAGAGACTTGCTCTACAACTAACCTTGTGTGCGATAGCAAGTTCTCCCTGATCGATTAGATAGCCTCCGTGCTCAAGCCGTCAGCGTACCCACTGCAGATAGTGGCAAAGTCTAGGTTTGGATGGTGTGTCGCCACTGAAGTCAACACCCCAATGCTCCATAGAATAGTCGGCTCATGATAAGGTTCCAGACCACATTCGGGACCTCCGCTAGCTGGACGGTGGGCGCGCTAGTGCTTGGCGCTGACCCAAAGACCTCCGAAATGACAAGCTAGGCAACATTGTGAATCTGGTCAAGTTCCCCCTCGAGAGCACATCGCTCTTCATGGGACTTGGCCAACTCCTCTGCATTTTGGCTAAAAGTTGCCTTAACCGTCTCTAGGTCCTGCTCCAGTGACTTCACCTTTCCACCCTAGCTCTGAAAGAAGGGCAACAAGCTCAAAAACAGGCTGAAGGAAGAAACCAACATGATGAAAAATAGAAAAGGTACGTATCGATGCAGAAGTTCTCAAGGGTGGAGAATTCCTCTGCCTATCGGGCCACCTACTCGTGCAGCCGAGCGCTTGCCTCCTCCGTCCCCATCACCTGGCCCTAAAGTGCAAGCACTTCTCGGTCTGCCTCCGACTAGGCCTTCCGCCCCGACTCTAGGGCCTTCCGCGCCAACTCTAGGGTGTTTCGCTCTGACGCCAAGGTGCTCCGTTCCAACTCAAGGGTCTCTAGGGATTTCTAGAGTGCCACCTCATTGTCCGCTAGGGATGTCTACAACCCCGCCTCGGTCTCCGCCTAGCAGGCCTTTGCCACCTCAAGCCCTCGCTCGGTGATGGTCGCCCACTCTGCTACACGCTTCCCCTCCACCCGTGCCGCGGTCGCCTTGGCCACCTAGTCTTAAGACTCATGGTGAGCGAACTCTTGTTGATGCTCAAGCTCAGCCACCCGGGCATGTTCCATCCAGAGAAAGTGGGACTTGCGGGATGACATCTCCTTCAGACCCTACAAAAAATGAGCATGCTAAGGCAACCAACAAAAGATTCAGAGGTCAAAGACAAATACGAGAAACTCACCTCTGCGGCCAGCTACAGGTCAACCTCGACTAACTGCTGGGTAGACTTGACCTACTCCTACGCGTCCCCAAGCTTCATAGACATGTTGGTGAGTTCGGACACCACGACAAGTCCTTGCTCCCCAAGGATGTCCCAGAGCTGATGCTCCTAGGAATCCCAAAGGACGAACCACGCCTTTGCTAGGTCCTTGGGCAGGGCCACTCTAGGTCACCCTCCATTAGCCCACCAGAGGTCCCCACCTCCGACCAAACCACCGCCAGCTCTCACGATGAGGCCGATAGCTCTGCCACAACATCCGCCTCGTCATCAGATGGGATATCCACCTCCTCGGTTGCACAGGCCACCACCGAGCATTTCGACTCTATCCTAGCCACATCTCCCTCTGACATGTTTGGCTCCGACTATAAGGGTGAGCCATGTAGCTCCCCGACCAGCAAAGCAGGAAGCTCGATCTCCCTCTCTGCTTCCACTACAGCTGGTGGAGGAGGGGCCGCAAGAGTTACGGCTGATGTGACCTCCGCCGTCAACACCGGAATCACCACCAATGCCGATGCATCTGCCGCCACCATACCAGCAACCGACCCAGGGGGAACCACCCCCGGAAGGGAAGGCTTCACCACCGTCACCCTGCCCCCCCCTCGCTCACCATGACAAGCTGTAGGGTGGGCCTCCATGCCTCCTACACAGGAGTTGGGGTGATGCTTAATCCCGTCATCACCCGGCCACTAACAAAAAGTGTAGGTAAGTCACACTCCAAAAAGACTCAACAACAAAAGATCGAAAAGAAACAAAGAAAAATGTACCAGGAGGTGAGTGGTATGACTCTGAAGGCAAGACCCGACGTCGACGGGCCTGTAGGGCAAGGACTGCTCCAAGGTTATGACCCATGCCCCCTCACTTTAGCCAGGCCCAGAGCCATCCCAACAGGCTCCTACCCGGCCTGCTGGTCGCCGCGACCCTTGGCTCGGGACTTCCCGACCGAAGCAGTAGGTGGGGCTTCCTCTAGCTATGAGTCGTGTGATGCACGGGTGCCAGTCCACTCCTCGGACCGCCTAGCTTGCTCGACTGCGTCTGCGACAGGTGGGGCTTCCTCCGGCTGTGAGTCACACATTGGCACCAGTCCCGGTGACGCACAAGTGCCTGTCCGCTCCTCGGACCGCTCGACTTGCTCAACCATGTCCATGGCAGGCGGCGACAGGACCAGCGACACCACCAAGGGGCGCGGTGACCATGTTCGCTTTGCCTCCCGTTCACCGACGACGTCCACGCTCGCCGCATGCTTCCTCGGCATGGGAACCACCGCGCGCCGCTTCGCCTCTAGCTCATCACCAGCGGACATTGCCATTGGGTCATGACACTCCACCGAGGTCACAGTGACCTCCTGACTTTCCTCCTCCTTGGAGAAAACCATGTCATCTAGATTTGTGGGATCCTCTGATGCGAGCTCTGACTCAACATCGCTCCTACATTCCCCGGCCTTCACGCGTCGGGCGATCTCCCGCTCCTTCTCTTGCTTCCGCTAAACCTCCCTGGTTCTCTTCTTTTTCCTGGCATCAACCGCCTCCTTCTAGGCAACCTACCGAGCCATGCCCTTCGGTCCCTTGGGAAGGTGCGGCTGGGACTTGTAAATTCCAAGGCCCTGTGAAACGGGTGGCTTGAAATCAAAAGATAGGAAAAACAGAGGAAGAAGCATGGACTAAATAGAAGGGAGCATACCAGTCTGGACACGATCGTGGAGTTGAAAGGTGCGGGCTTCCCATCGACCCTCTCTTTGGGCTTCAGCTACAGCACCCGGCCAAGGTGACTCCAAACCTCATCGTCCGGCAGCTCCTCCGGCAACGCACGGTTTGGGTCCGTTGGGCCGCTGTACATCCACATCGGCCACGTCCTCTCCACCGACGGCGCAACCCGATGGCGGTAAAGGGTGTGGAATACCCACACCCCGTCAAGGCCGCACCACACAATCTTCCAAAGCTCCTCCTCGATGATCTCCACCTTCTTCTTCTCCTTATGGGCACAACCCTATGACCAACTATCCTGCTTCTCCGGTCTCCCACCGGTGAACATTGGGAATGGCGCCTCCACTAGATTCCTGATGTAAAACCACTCCCTATGCCACCCCTAGTTGGAGTCATAGGTGATGTACGCGGGATATGAGCCTCCTACACTCAGTTTCCTCTGCAAGGCAAAACCTCCCACCGGCATGATCTTGGCTGGATTCCCTGCCATCAAGGCTCTCCTAGAGAACAGCCGCCGGAAGAAGTCCATGTGCGGCTCCATCCCAAGGAAAGCCTCACAAACTATGACAAAGCTGGCGATGTGTAGCACCCCTATCGGATTAACGTGTTGTAGCTCTAGACCCCACTCATTGAGGAGCCCACGCAGGAACTAGTGCGTGGGGTATCCTAACCCATGCTCGTGGAAGGTGAGAAAGGACACCACCTCGTTAGGCCAAGGTTGCGGCAAGTCCTCCCTCCTGGGAGCCTTCTAGTGTGCCACCTCCTTCAGTGATAGGAACCACTTCACGATGAAGGCCTTCAACACCGACTCCCTCATGGTAGACGACCTCCAGTCCGACATTTCGCTCCTAGATCGCAAAAGGATTGGTGAGTTTTTCTCTTCTCCCTATCTCTCCCTTTTCTTTTCTAGAAATCGCCATGGCTCTCAAGAACACTCACGATAAGAAGGAAAAGGAGAGGAGGCGGTAGATGAGGAAAAGGTGAAAGAACAGGCTAAAACCTTCTCCCTTCTCCTACTTAAGGAAAAGGTTATAGTAGTTAGGGGAGGGTGCGCTGATCGGGAAAGACAAAACGGTGGAGCAAAAAACCCTCTCTCTTTCCCATTTAATGCAGATGAGACGCACCCTGACTAATGAGACGTGCCCTACCCAATGAAATAGCTCCTGATCAGACAGGACGTGGCCTGGGTATGGCCCACCACTACTGCACGCTAGCCACTCCTGCACGTCGGTCATAAGAACCAAAGCGCCACCACACACAGGTGGCTCTCTGCATCCCTAGGCAGGACTTAGAAAAAACCAAAAATGAGATCTCCGCTAGGAGAGACCGTCGGGCTTCTTAAGTTGATCAAATGGCTCAGAAAAAAAACTAAGATAGGTAAGGAGCAAAGGGACGCTCCATGCAGGCCATGCTGACTCCATCATGAATGATGAACATGGGTCCCGGTAGGACATTTCTGACTAGAGCTCTTCAAACCCCATCACTTGAGTCATCAAGGTAACATTACCGACCCCCTCTATTTCTTTATAAATCATTTCATACATCCATACGCGCATTCATTCCATATGCCCATGCCCCTTGGATGATTCGGGCCCTAAACCACCCGGGGGCTTGGGAACTAAGCATCGCACGTGTAGCCAAATGCATCACAATGCTCTGTGTTGCGTCACAAAGCGGCAGTTGCCTCATTCGACATGAGCAACAACAGAGCCAGGGGAGAAAAACATAGATGAGCCCCATGCAGCCCTTGCCCAGTCTGGCAGACAGGGTCATCTCAACCTTCTTGTTCGATCCTAAGCCTCTACCAAGCCCACAAAATCTCCATCAAGGGGAGGCCATTAGGCCACCCGAGTCGGTCTCTAGAACGACCCAGGCATCTACCGGGTTATAGGTAAAGGAGCAGTAGAATGTCAGAAGAGGGCTATGCTGACCCTGTCATGAACGATAGACCCGGATTTCACTCGATCATACCTGTTAGCGAACTCACTGAGCACGTCACTCAAGCCTGAGAGATTGGGACAAGCGACAATACTCAACCCCTCCAGTTGTGAGGAACCGAGGATGGGGTAACGCACATAACTCACATTGACCCATACTAAAGCCCAACGGGGCTCGGGAGCACAAGACACAAAATGCTTGGGTCTGCGACCCTGAACTCGCCCTATCTAGCCACGCTTCGACTATGCTCCAAAACGACCTAGGTCTATGACCCCAAACTCGCCCCATCCAACCATGTTTCGATTGCACTCCAAAAACACCTAGGTCTGCGACCCTGAACTCACCCCATCAAGATCTACAAGCTTCAGGTCACCCGATCCCAAACTAACTAAACTAACTGCCTTAGGTGCATGGGCCACATCGAGGCCAGGATCCATGACTCTGACTCGCCCGATCCCACAGCGCACACCGACGCTAGGATCCACAAACTCTATCTCGTCCGATCCCTAAAAAACTAACTACCTTGCCCGATACCACGGCATGCATCGACGCCAGGATCCACAAGCTCCAGCTCACCCACGGGTGCACTCACTGCACCCGCTGACAAAACAAAAACCTCCCCCACTAGCAAACACAAAAACCCCCAAGACAGTTCTGCCCGAACCGCACGGGGGCTTGGGGGCTACACCCACCGTCGAGGCAAAAATCCCCTAGACGATCCTGCCCGAATCGCCCAGGGGTTCAGGGGCTCCTATCGGGTTCATAAACCCGGGGTCCCTCATGGACTGACTTTCCTGTAAAGGCTTGGCCCAAACAGACAACTCGTAACTCATGGGCTGGCCCAAGAGTCTAAACAATAGGCCAGAAGGGTGATCCAATCACCGACCGGAAGTTCTAGCCGAGGAGGAGCGGCACCCATTTTCTAACTCTGAGCCACGTCTCCGACCGGAGCGCTCGCTTCGACTCCAGCCACCTTTAGATAGCCTCTCCGACTGGAAGGCCTGGCTAAAGCACCACTTCTGACTTCGACCCCACATCTCTGACTGGGGTACCCAGAAGCCCTGCTCAACGCTCTTCTCTGACTGGCACAACCAGAGCCAAATAGGACCAACCGACCGGAGATGCCCGCTCAAAAAGGACCAGGGAACGAATGGAGAAAGCAAGGCAAGGCACACAAGTCAAACCATGATACCAGGGACCATACCCTGTACACCTATAGGAATAGTACTCTACAACCCCCCTGACACAAACAATGTTGTAGGCGCCGACTTTTTACCTATAGTATTGTGGGCGCCATCGACTCCCATACGGTAAGGCCCCCCCACATGCCTCTAGGCATCGATAGTGTTGTGGCCACCAAAATTTACCATACCGAGTGAACATGGTGAAACTCCTCACATGCCTCTGGGCATCAACAGTATATGCAGGTACCAACATCTACCATACCCAAAACAAGACGATGTAACCTCCCACGTGCATCTGACATCCAATAGTGTTGTGGGCACCTACCATCGTCCTGTACCCACCGGCGTGGGCAACAAGGCTTAGAAGCAAACAAACTCCTTCCCTCTCACTTGTAAGGCCATCCCCTTCATCTATAAAAGGGGATGCACTCTCTTAAGAGACTAAGTTAATTCAAGTTCATACAAGTTATTCCAGATTCATTAGTTCGACCAAGCTCACTAGCTCACAACCATAGAACCGCTAGATTTGGACCTCAAGCACACGCTTGAACACTTAGCTCATTGCGGAGCTCCTATCGCTCTTGGCCCTTCTGACCAGAGCCGACTGGATCTCTTGTACACCCCATCTTTCTCCTTCTCGTTTATAACCCCACTGCAAACTTTGAGCACTTAGGCTCAGGAATAAAGTCACCAACCGGCTCAAACTGGACATAAGGCACATTGCCTGAACCAGTATAAATCCTGTGTCATTGAGTGCTAGGTCACCTCCGATCACAACGTATGGCAAAACTACAAATATTCACTAGTTGTCACTTTCTGCACCGACACATACATTGTCGGTGATTGGCTCATGGACATTGATTCATCTAGTTGCTCATCCAATGATGATAGTGACAACAAGAAGGTGGCTGCCATTGTGATTGATTCTTCATCATCTTCACCGACACCACCACCATCATCCTCTACACACCTATTCCTTATGGCCAAGGGTGAATGAAAGGTATCAAATGATGATGATAGTAGTGGTGATGATCATGCTAACAACGATGATGGTGATAGTGATGATGATGAATTTGAATCACCTTCTGTCGGTGTTTCGAACAAACACCGGCTAGTAAATTTATGATTGTTGCGCGTTAGGCACGGATGGTGCACTAAAGGACACAAGGTTTATACTGGTTTGGGCTAAACGTCCCTACATCCAGTCTGCTATTGCTGCTCGTGTTATTTGTGCTAAAAATGGTTCATAGTAGGGGGTACAAACGGTCGAGAGAGGGACGAGTCCCAAGTCTCTGAGGGAATGATCAAAAAGGTTGCCGAGAGCTTGGTCGCTGCTCAGCTATGTGTGAAGTATCGTGTGTGTGTGTTGAACTTATCTCTCCAAAGTCGGTCCCTTTGGTGGGAGGGCCCTGCCCTTCCTTTTATAGACCAAGGGGGAGCAGGGGTTACAGATCAGAGAAAGAGGTAAGTATCAAAGGTATTGAAGGTCCTTCGAGGGAGCTAGGTCTTCCTTTTTCCCTATGCCTACCCTGCTTAACACGGCATACCGTGTCAGAAGTGGCGTGTTCACTGATCTTTGTAGGCCATGCCCTAGCCTTTTTTAGCAAGTGGGTGCGTCCCATCCTACATTGGCGGATGGTGCGGCATGTCAGAGAGCCGAGTTGTGACCCCTTGGGGAGTAACAGGGGAAGTGACAATACGCCTGCCACTATAGATTAGGTGATTCCTATCTTAGACCGTAGTGGCTGTCGTATGCCTGTGTTAGTATCCACGCCCAAGGACTGAAGGCGGCGCCTACTACACTGTGGGACAAAAGTTGGCGCCTACAACACTATTTAGGCACTGTTACATCGGAAAGGGCCTAAAGCGCCCGTCCCATCGTAAACTGTAACACCTCGGGTGTTTAAATACTAAAACCTGCCATGTCATCATATGCATTGCAAAGCATTTGGCATTTAGTGAAAATTCTGATATGCATACACTAAAACAAGTTTATCTTTATGTGATATGTGTTGAATTATATTGTTTGACTCAAGTTCAAAATTTGGTTTGGATTTGAATTTTCAAGAAAACCCTGATTTTCAGCATTTAAATCCTACCCTAAAAACTCATTTCAAAATCTAAGCATATTTTGGGGTTGAGCCTAAAAACAAAAGTGTAGAGCTTGTCAAGTTATACAAAGTTTGTTTTTGGAGTTTTCAAAGTTGTTATGAAAAATTTGAAGTAATTTGAAAAGGTATAATTCGTTAAATGTCCTCTATTTGAATTCAAAAGTGTATTTCAAAATGTAGACCGAATTAGGGGGTGGTTATAAAAGCAAAGTTGTAGAACTTTGGATTTTGAGCAACTTTTATTTTTGGAGATTTTTGAGTTGTTATACAAATTTGGGAGTAATTTGAATTTTAAAATGGATGGCATTTCTGTAATTATGTAGAACAGTGTCACGACCACCGCCCCACCGCCGGCGTCCTTCTCCGGCCTTCTAGTCATGTCTGTGGCCGCCCTCGGCTTCACGCTGGCATGAGCTGGTCACTACATGTCGCCTCCTTGCTTCCGTGGCTGCTCTATAAAGCTCAGACGCCGTCGCCGTTCTTCCTTTCCCTTGCTATGTTTTCCCATCGCCACCGTTCAACTCCGATGAGCTCCCACCGTCGTTGTAGTGCTCCACCATCGTAGCTAAACCAGTTCTAGCTTCGCCTACTCCTTGCGCATCCATCTAGCCAGCTTGGGTTGTCTGATTTCGCTAGGAAACCGTTGTGAGCACCCTTCTTCCTCGCGGCCGGCAACCTCACCAGAGATCCCGTTTCACCGCGGCCAGCACCCTCCGGTGAGCCGTTGCCCTTGATTAGTGTACCTATGGCTTCATCTCAATGCCGTGGTGCTTAATCCCTTGTTGCTTGGTTGTTTTGCCCACTGCAGTCACCAAAACACCATCACCGACGATCCTTGCTCCGCCGTGATCACCGTGGATGTCGACCCGTGTCGCCGTTGCTCCTCCAGTCTCGCTCTTTGCTTCAACGCGTTCGGGGTGAGCTACTAATGCTTCCTGAACCATTTATTTAATTGCTACCAATCTCCTGTCACTGGTGTAGTGTCGTCGAGCCACCGCATCCGCCATGGCCGGCGTCAGGCTTGTTTCGTGTCGTAATTAATCTCCGTAGTGCCTCAAATCGATGCGCCTAGTCTTGGTGAGTGTTTTGGTACCTTGGCCGTCGCTGTTAGACTCACCGTCGGTGAGTTTTCATCGGTCAGTGCCGTCGCCGCCGTGGTCAAACACGGGAGGTTAGGGATGACAGGTGGGACCCGATGTCAGTGACTCAGCAGTTTGAAAATGATTTTTCCTTTTTTAGAATTGAATGAATAGTGTCTAATTTTGTTATTTTTGTGTAGATTTATTTAGAGCTCCCAAAATTATGAAAATTTTTGTGTGACCTCTCTGTGATGAATATTATTTAGGAAAAATATTAAATATTGATTTACAGTACTTTTTGAATGTGATAAAAATTTCTCAATTAATTAATAAATGGGTTTCCATGATTTTTATAGACTTAATTAATTATCCAAAAAATATGAAAATTGTTTTACCACTTAGTTATTATGTGATGAACATTTACAAAAATTTTGAGCTCAATTGGAATAAGTTGATTTATTTCATAATTTTGAATTAAATAATTAATTCATAAAAGCAAATAGTAACCTTTAATGATTTAGGTTTTGTTTGAAATTTTGGATTGAGTGATGACCTTGAATCATTAGTTGGTAATGATCCTTGGCAATTGATGTATGTGTTACGAAAAAGATCTAGTTCGTTTGACTTGCAACTGTACCGCGAAGGAAAGTTGTATTTGATTTGTTAATTTTACATCCATCATCAAGCATCATGTTTCGTATTCCGCATCATGTTAAACATGGCATTGTTACTGCGTGTAGTGAACGAAGGTGAGCACGTGGTAGTTAATCAAGTTGCGGAGGAGGTTAATCCGTCTATTGAGGTCGGATCGGATACTTGTGGAACGTCGTAGGAACCTAACTTTTTCGTCAACGAAGGCAAGCCTCGGATGCATTTAACCCTACCTTGTGTTTTACAAATTTTATCGCTTTTGCTTTTCTATACTGCATTAAGTGATTAGGAGTCAAGTGGAAACCTAATTGGTGCATCACCAACCTTGTTTTTCCATATCTACCTTGATTACCTGTTTTATTCGTAAATGTCTAGTTATGCTTAGTCGGGTGATTACCTGTCACCTAAGAATTTTAAATGGATCTTTGGTTACTTATGTTATCATGAGATATGAGCATGGAAGTAATAAATCTGGACCGGGCAGACTCGGTGTGTGAGAGCCACAAGACATGGAGGTCTTGTGAGTGGCTTCTTTCCGCCTGTGTCGATTAAGGTCCGTCCGTTGTTGAATTGCATGAGATGAGTCTTTGTAGTACTAACCACATACTCCGGTAAGTCTTAACTCGGCTATTCTATTACGAGAATGGCTACTCGCGCACTAGGTGTGGAGAGATGGCGGGAATAGCGTGTACCCACGTGGCAATGGGCTGGATTGGTGGAGTACTATATTCTCGGGTGGCACAGACCCGTTCTTGTTTTAGGAGACCTGAGAGTAGGTTGATATATGTAAGTCGGGGACCTACATATGTCGTGTGGTCTAGAATCCCTAGCTGGGTTAATAATCATTTCGAATCATCATTGCTCCTCAGTTATGGAGACTCAACTCACTGTTCATCATTGTAGTTAATAACTAAAACTTGAGTAAGGTTTGAGAAAGAGTTTGATATGAAGTTCATGATCTCATTACGGATCATGGTAGATTCATATATTGTTCTTATGAAGTTTAAATATTGAAATACTAAAATTTTGTAAAGAGCTTTTACGCAAAAGAACTTTGAGTATTGCTAAAGCCATACCTTGAATCCCTGAGCCTGCATTCCTGAGTCTTCTCAGTTTTTATTTCGGTTAAGTCTTGTTGAGTACTTTTGTACTCAGGGTTCATTGACCCTTGTTGCAGGTGAGCCTCATGAGCAGGTCTGTTTTGGACCTTGCTGCATGGTTGTTGTTCAGGTCGATGATGATAAGTGAATGTGTGATCCTTGGGCAGGATGCTTATTTTGTGTGTTATGTTTATGTTAATTATGCCACTCCACTACTACTATGGTTTGTAATAATTACTGAACTTAGTTTGTAAGGTTTGAAACAACTAGTTTGTAAACTAAGTTATCGTAAGACTTCCGCTATTTTACTCTGATGTATATATTTGAATAAATGTTGTAATACTATAAAGACTCTGTAATGTGATCCTACTCGGAAATCGTGGATGATTCGGGGTTCCCCGAGGACACCTGACAGACTTCTTAAGTTACCAGGAACATATGCATAGTTGTCAAAGGTCATTGGACAGTGACAAGTGTATGTGGGTCCTATAATTTAGGAGGCTCTACCACAGAATGGTATCAGAGCGATCGTTACAAAGTCTTTGTTGTATTGTTTTACAAAAACTTCAAAATGATTTGGGACAAATAAATATAACTTATTAATTTGGTCCAAATTGCTTCTGGCTTATCTTATTTCATTCTCACCATTCCTTAATTGATTAAAAAGGCTTTGTGTGGTGGAATAGTAATCTTATTATGCCCTATATAAAAATAACTGTGGTTATGTACCTTATAAGCTTTGATGTTTTTGTTCGTAAGATTCGTGCATCATGATTAATTCACTTGTTACTTCCTTCACCCTGAGTCTGGGTTGGGTAGTGAGTTTGGGTTGAGTTATGTAATCCATCTTGGCTGCTCTTTAGATTTTGATCTGATGGTCTTAATTGGATTAATCTTGCTTCCTACAGTATGGCTCGCACCAAGGTAATGCCCCGTAAGTCCGTTGGACCTAAAGGAGTTCCTCGTCACCAGCTTGCCCCTAGAAATGACGGTGCTAGCAGTAGCAGCTCTAGGCCTGATCCCTAGGCAGAGATATAGAGGCTTTCAACAGAGTTAGCATAGGCTACTAGGGATAGAGCCTTGGACACCATCCGGCTGGGCAAGTTAAAGGAGTAATTGAAGTGTAGCACCACCGCTCATAAGAACTACGAGCATATGTTAGTTCGTATGGTGGAAGGGAGAAATGAGGCTTGGCATAGGGAAGATGTAGCTAGTGCTAGAGCGCATGAGCTAGAATTTGATGTAGAAGATTTCGAAGAACATAATACTACTTTGCATGAAGAAGTCCATAGGCTGAGCAACCTCCTGGATCCAAATCATGAACCTCAAGCTGATGTAATGGACCCCGGTGTCATCATTGCAAATGATGATGATCTTGAAGAAGAAGAAGATCAAGAAGAAATAGTGATGGTTGATGAAAGTGATAATGAAGGCAGAAATGTTTCTGGAATGGATACCGATCATGAGGTTTGATGTGGTCGAGGAGAAGAGTAGAGTTGTAAAATAGGAGATCTAGTTAAGTTAAGTAGTCTTGTTTAGGTGCGGGTTTGTGCTTAAATAAGTAAACCCAATGTAATGTGTTTGCAGTGAGCTCTTTTATATCTCAATAAAAGCTTGTGAGTAAAGTTTGGTTTGTTATGAACAGATGTCTCATACTTGTGCTTCGGATATTCCTAGTTCTTCGCATGAAGAGGGTGGTGTTCCTGATCCACCAACAGTTTTGCCAACTTTAGCTGATGCTATAGCAGCACTGGTCCATGTGACCATAGAAAATGCTCGATGGCTTCGAGAGATAGCTCAGAGTAATCAGAATATGGTGCAAGGAAACCGTGGCCGCAATCATAACAGGTAGGAGGCTACGTATGTTGATTTTACAGATATAAGACCCCCAGTGTTCACTAAGGTAGATGAACCACTAGAGGTTGATGATTGGCTTCGGACCATGGAGCAGAAATTTGATCTTATTCCATGCATGGAGATTTAGAAACCTATGTTTGCTACCCAGCAACTTAGAGGTGCAACAGGTGCTTGGTGGGCAAATTTAGTGGCTATGCAACCAGCTGGCATTCCAATAACTTGGGCTAAGTTCCGTACTACCTTCAGAGCTCATTATATTCTAGAAGGGGTGATGGCCATGAAGCTGGATGAGTTCCTTGCTTTGAAGCAAGGAGATCAAACGGTTATGCAATATGTGGGTAGATTCAATCACCTGTCACAGTATGCATCTAAACATGTCAATACAGATGCCAAGAAAAAGAAATGGTTCATGAGGGGACTGAATACCAAATTACAGACAATGATGACTGCATGTGCCAATGTTACTTATCATGAGGCAGTGAATATTGCAATTGCTTCTGAGGAAAAGTATCGACAACATAAGGAGATCAAGAAAAAGAAAAGTGTGATGTCTAGATCTTTTGGTGGAAATCAAAAGAGGCAAAAGATAATCTATCATCCAGTCAACCATTATCGTCCTCCTTATCGTCCACCGCAGTTCCAAGCTGGGCAATAGTCAAATGTCCATCCTGCTATAACCTACCTGAATTCACAACAGACCAATGCTCCTGTTGGCAATGCTCCAACATCCTAGGGTCACAATTATCCATGTTACAATTGTGGAAGGAACAGCCATTTCTCTAGGGAATGTCTGTATCCCAAGCAGGCTAATCAAAATTATCAGAAGGCCCCTGCCAATCAACAATAGGGTCAAGCACAGAACAAGAACCACAATTAGAATGCTCAGAAGGGCAAAGATGAAAGGAAGACAGGATGGGTGTTCTATATTCAAGCTGGAGAAATTCTGGAAGGGGAGCCAGTGATGATGGGTATGTTTCCTATCGCCGATCACCCTACTATTATGCTTTTTGATTCTGGTGCATCTCATTCATTCATCAATAGAACCTTTATCGTAAAGCATGCAATTCCAATTGGGGAAACAAAGGAAAGTTTCTTTATACAGTCTCTTGGGGACATCTGTGTACTAAAGAAATGGTATACCAAGTACCCATAAACCTGGGTGGGCTTATTTTTCCCACTACCATGATTATTCTCAAGGATCAAGATATAGATGTGATCTTGGGAATGAATTGGATGTATCAACATAAGGCTGTTATAGATGCTTTGCATAGGACATTAAATGTGAGTTTGCCTGATAGTAGTTCTCAGCTTCTTATCCAACTTCCAACCTTAAGGAGATCAGTGGAAAGAGTTTGTGCAACTTTTGTCAAGGAGATTAGAGATATCCCGGTAGTTTGTGAATTCCCTGATGTTTTTCCTGAGGATTTACCTGATCTACCACTAGATAGGGATGTTCAGTTTAACATGGAGTTAAAGCCTAGAATAGCTCCAGTCTCTCGGAGAGCTTATAGGATGCCTCCCAAGGAATTAGCCAAGTTGAAGACTCAGTTACAAGAGTTGATTGAGAAAGGATTTATTCAACCTAGTTCATCACCTTGGGGATGCCCTGCAATTTTTGTGAAAAAGAAAGATGAGACCCTGAGGTTATGTGTCGACTATCATCCATTGAATGAAGTGACCATTAAGAATAAGTATCCCTTACCTCAGATAGACTTGCTTTTTGATCAACTGGCCGGAGCCAAAGTTTTCTCCAAGATTGATTTAAGGTCAGGCTATCACCAAATCAAGATTAAGCCTGAAGATATTCCCAAAATGACATTTACCACAAGATATGGGTTATATGAATACTTGGTAATGTCTTTTGGTTTGACAAATGCCCTAGCTCATTTCATGTATCTGATGAATTCAGTATTCATGCCTGAGCTAGACAAGTTTGTGGTGGTGTTTATTGATGATATCCTAGTTTATTCTAAGAACAAGAAGGAACACGTGGAACATCTTAGAATTGTTCTGACCCGCTTAAGAGAACATTAATTATATGCCAAATTCAGTAAGTGTGACTTCTGGCTTAAGGAAGTATAGTTTCTTGGACATGTCTTATCAGCTGAAGGAGTTGTTGTTGATCTAAGCAAAGTTAAGGATGTGCTTGATTGGAAACCACCAACCACTGTCCATCAGGTTCGGAGTTTTCTAGGAATGGCGGGGTATTACCATTGTTTTATTCCAGATTTCTCTAGAGTATCCAAGTCCATCACTGGGTTGTTGAAGAACCAAGCCAAGTTTGTCTGGTCATCTGAATGTGAAGAAGCTTTCTAGACTTTGAAGAGACTGTTAACCACTGCACCAGTATTAGCCCAACCTGATATCGAGAAGTCATTTGACGTTTATTGTGAGCTTCGGGTATTGACATTGGATGTGTATTGATGCAAGAAGGCCGAGTTTTTGCCTATGCTTCCAGACAACTCAAGCAACATGAAGAGCACTATCCCACTCATGATCTAGAGTTAGCAGTAGTTATCCATGCTCTGAAGATTTGGCAGCATTACCTGCTTGGTAATACGTGCCATATTTATACAGATCAAAAGAGTTTAAAGTATATCTTTACTCAATCGGATTTGAACATGCAACAAAGAAGATGGTTAGAATTGATTAATGATTATGACTTGGAAGTACATTACCATCCTGGTAAAGCAAATGTAGTTGCAGATGCCCTCAGTCGAAAGAGCCATTGCAATTGTCTGACAGTAAGAACAATGGGTTTGACTTTATGCCAAGAGATGGAAAAGTTGAGTATAGGGGTAATTCAACAAGGTAGTTTGACCAATGTAACTGTTGAAGCCACTATTCGAGATCAGATTATTGCTGCTTAGAAAGAAAACAAGGGTATAGCCCATATCAAAGAAAGAATCAAGGATGGGAAAGTAGAATGCTTCAAAGTAGATGATGAAGGTGTGTTATGGTTCAAGGATCGCTTAGTGGTACCAAAGGTTCTGGAGTTGAGTCAATTCTTGAAGAAGCCCATGCTACTAGGTTATCAATTCATCCGAGAAGTAATAAGATGTACCATGACTTGAAACAAAGGTTTTGGTGGACCAAAATGAAGATAGAAATTGCCCGGTATATAGCCAAGTGTGATACTTGTCAAAAGGTGAAAGCTATACATTTGAGATCTGCTGGAGAGTTACAGCCATTACCTATTCTAGCTTGGAAGTGGGAGGATATTAGTATGGACTTTATTGTTGGTCTACCCAACACATCAAAAGGTTTTGATTCAATATAGGTCATTGTAGATCGACTAACTAAGTTAGCACATTTTCTTCCAGTCAAGAGTGTATACCCTACTATCTAGTATGCCAAGATGTATCTAGCAAGAATCATGAGTCTACATGGAGTACCAAGGACCATAGTGTCAGATCGGGGTACACAATTTGTCTCTAGCTTTTGGAAACACTTGCATTCTTTGTTAGGTACCAAACTACTGTATAGTACAACTTATCATCCATAAACCGATGGTCAGACTGAAAGGGTCAATCAAGTACTTGAAGATATGTTAAGGTGTTGTGTCCTTAACTATTCGAAGAAGTGGGACGAATGTCTGCCTTTGGCTGAGTTCTCATACAATAATAGTTATCAAGAGAGCATTAGAATGGCTCCATTTGAAGCACTCTACGGTCGTAGATGCAGAACATCACTGAGTTGATCTGAGCCCGGAGAGAAAAGATTCTTTGGAGTTAACCTTGTGAAAGAAACAGAAGATAAGGTTAGGCAAATACAAAGTAATTTGAAGATAGCTCAGTCCCGACAAAAGAGTTATGTAGATAAACAATGTAGACCATTGGTGTTTAACAAGGGAGATTTTGTATATCTAAAAGTATCACTGATGAAGGGGGTTACTCGTTTTGGTGCAAAAGGCAAGTTGGCACCTCGATATATTGGGCCATTTCAAATTTTAGAGAGGTATGGAAAAGTGGCATATCGCTTGAAACTACCAGAACATCTTTCAGCTGTGCATGATGTGTTCCATGTTTCTCAATTAAAGAAGTGTCTCCAAGTGCCTGAGCAGAATGTTGAGGTTGAAGGAGTGGAACTTGAACCTGATTTGACCTATTCCGAATATCCTATCCGAGTTCTGGATCAGAAAGACTATGTTACTCGAAGGAGGACAATCAAGTTCTACAAGATACAATGGAATCAACATTCCAAAGAAGAAGCTACATGGGAATCCGAAGATTACTTGCTAGAAAAATTTCTAGAGTTTCTTGCGTCAATATAGAGTAATGTTAGTTGAGCTCGGTTGTTACAACGTGTGTTTTGTAAAGGAACCTCAGCTATTTTATGGACAAGTTTTGGATGTTTTTGGACTAACACATTTCCTTTTCCATTACTTACCCTATGGCTTTGAATCTCGGGACGAGATTTCTTTTAGGGGGAAGGATTGTAACACCTCAGTTGTTTAAATACTAAAACTTGCCATGTCATCATATGCATTGCAAAGCATTTGGCATTTAGTGAAAATTTTGATATGCATACACTAAAACAAGTTTATCTTTATGTGATATGTGTTGAATTGTATTGTTTGACTCAAATTCAAAATTTGGTTTGGATTTAAATTTTCAAGAAAACCCTGATTTTCAACATTTAAATCCTACCCTGAAAACTCATTTCAAAATCTAAGCATATTTTGGGGTTGAGCCTAAAAACAAAAGTGTAGAGCTTGTCAAGTTATACAAAGTTTGTTATGAAAAATTTGAAGTAATTTGAAAAGGCGTAATTCGTTAAATGTCCTCTATTTGAATTCAAAAGTGTATTTCAAAATGTAGACCGAATTAGGGGGTGGTTATAAAAGCAAAGTTGTAGAACTTTGGATTTTGAGCAACTTTTATTTTTGGAGATTTTTGAGTTGTTATACAAATTTGGGAGTAATTTGAATTTTAAAACGGATGGCATTTCTGTAATTATGTGGAACAGTGTCACGACCACCGCCCCACCGTCGGTGTCCTTCTCTGGCCTTCCAGTCACGTCTGTGGCCACCCTCGGCTTTGCGCTGGCATGAGCTGGTCACTGCGTGTTGCCCCCTTGCTTCCTTGGCCGCTTTATAAAGCTCAGACGCCGTCGCCATTCTTCCTTTCCCTTGCTCTGTTTTCCCGTCGCCACCGTTCAACTCCGGCGAGCTCCCACCGTCGCTGTAGTGCTCCACCGTCACAGCTAAGCCAGTTCTAGCTTCGCCTACTCCTTTCACATCCATCTAGCTAGCTTGGGTCGTCTAATTTCACCGGGAAACCGCTGTGAGCACCCTTCTTCCTCGCGGCCGGCAACCTCACCAGAGATCCCGTTTCACTGCAGCCAGCGCCCTCCGGTGAGCCGTTGCCCTTGATCAGTGTACCTACGGCTTTGTCTCAATGCCATGGTGCTTAATCCCTTGTTTCTTGGTTGTTTTGCCCACTATAGTTGCTGGAACACCGTCACCGACGATCCTTGCTCCGCCGTGATCACCGTGGATGTCGACCCGCGTCGTCGTTGCTCCTCCGGTCTCGCTCTTTGCTTCAATGCGTTCGGGGTGAGCTACTAATGCTTCCTGAGCCATTTATTTAATTGCTACTGGTCTCCAGTCGCCGACATTGTGTCGCCGAGCCACCGCATCCGCCATGGCCGGCGTCAGGCTTGTTTCGTGTCATAATTAATCTCCGTAGTGCCTCAAATCGATGCGCCTAGTCTTGGTGAGTGTTTTGGTACCTTGGCCGTCGCTGTTAGACTCACCGTCGGCAAGTTTTCATCGGTCAGCGCCGTTGCCGCCGTGGTCAAACGCGGGAGGTTAGGGATGACAGGTGGGACCCGATGTCAGTGACTCAGCAGTTTGAAAATGATTTTTCCTTTTTTAGAATTGAATGAATAGTGTCTATTTTTGTTATTTTTGTGTAGATTTATTTAGAGCTCCAAAAATTATGAAATTTTTTGTGTGACCTCTATATGATGAATATTATTTAGGAAAAATATGAAATATTGATTTATAGTACTTTTTGAATATGATAAAAATTGCTCAATTAATTAATAAATGGGTTTCCATGATTTTTCTAGGCTTAATTAAGTATCCAAAAATTATGAAAATTGTTTTACCACTTAGTTATCATGTGATCAACATTTACAAAAATTTTGAGCTCAATTGGAATAAGTTGATTTATTTCATAATTTTGAATTAAATAATTAATTCATAAAAGCAAATAGTAACCTTTAATAATTTAGGTTTTGTTTGAAATTTTGGATTGCGTGATGACCTTGAATCATTAGTTGGTAATGATCCTTGGCAATTGATGTATGTGTTACGAAAAAGATCTAGTTCGTTTGACTTGCAACTGTACCGCGAAGGAAAGTTGTATTCGATTTGTTAATTTTACATCCATCATCAAGCATCATGTTTTGTATTCCGCATCAAGTTAAACATGGCATTGTTACTACGTGTAGTGAAGGAAGGTGAGCACGTGGTAGTTAATCAAGTTGCGGAGGAGGTTAATCCCTCTGTTGAGGTCGGATCGGATACTTGTGGAACGTCGCAGGAACCTAACTTTTCCGTCAACAAAGGCAAGCCCCGGATGCATTTAACCCTACCTTGTGTTTTACAAATTTTATCGCTTTTGCTTTTCTATACTGCATTTAGTGATTAGGAGTCAAGTGGAAACCTAATTGGTGCATCACCAACCTTGTTTTTCCATATCTACCTTGATTACCTATTTTATTCGTAATTGTCTAGTTATGCTTAGTCATGTTTAGTCGGGTGATTACCTGTCACCTAAGAATTTTAAATGGATCTTTGGTTACTTATGTTATCATGAGATATGAGCATGGAAGTAATAAATCTAGACCGAGTGGACTCGGTGTGTGAGAGCCACAAGACATGGAGGTCTTGTGAGCGGCTTCTTTCTGCCTATGTCGATTAAGGTCTGTTCATTGTTGAATTGCATAAGATGAGACTTTGTAGTACTAACCACATACTCTGGTAAGCCTTAACTCAGCTATTCTATTACGAGAATGGCTACTCGCACACTGGGAGTGGAGAAATGGCGGGAATAGCGTGTACCCACGTGGCAATGGGCTAGATTGGTGGAGTACTGTATTCTCGGGTGGCGTGGACCTATTCTTGTTTTAGGAGACCTAAGAGTAGGTTGATATATGTAAGTCGGGGACCTACATATGTTGTGTGGTCTAGAATCCCTAGCTGGGTTAATAATCGGTTCGAATCGTCGTTGCTCCTTGGTTATGGAGACTCAACTCACTGTTCATCGTCATTGTTAATAACTGAAACTTGAGTAAGGTTTGAGAAAGAGTTTGATATGAAGTTCATGATCTCATTACGGATCATGGTAGATTCATATATTGTTCTTATGAAGTTTAAATATTGAAATACTAAAATTTTGTAAAGAGCTTTTACGCAAAAGAACTTTGAGTATTACTAAAGCCATACCTTGAATCCATGAGCCTGCATTACTGAGTCTTCTTAGTTTTTATTTCGGTTAAGTCTTGTTGAGTACTTTTGTACTTAGGGTTCGTTGACCCTTGTTGCAGGTGAGCCTCATGAGCAGGTCTGTTTTGGACCTTGCTGCATGACTGTTGTTCAGGTCGATGACGATAAGTGAATGTGTGATCCTTGGGCAGGATGCTTATTTTGTGTGTTATGTTTATGTTAATTATGCCACTCCACTACTACTATGGTTTGTAATAATTACTGAACTTAGTTTGTAAGGTTTGACACAACTGGTTTGTAAACTAAGTTATCATAAGACTTCCGCTATTTTACTCTGATGTATATATTTGAATAAATGTTGTAATACTGCAATGACTCTGTAATGTGATCCTGCTCGAAAATCGTGGATGATTCGGGGTTCCTCGAGGACACCTGATAGACTTCTTAAGTTACTAGGAACATATGCATAGTTGTCAAAGGTCGTTAGACAGTGACAAGTGCATGTGGGTCCTATAATTTAGGAGGCTCTACCACATAAACTGATAGTACCTTCCTACAGGCGTGTAGGGCATGGTCCTCGGTACTATGTTTGACTCGAATGTCCTGTCATACTAGGTGCTTATCATTATGAAGGAGCAGGGTGTGAATATCATCGGGCAAGGCGGAGCCCATCCTTGGGCGTCGGGAGGGGCGGAGCTAGCCCTCAGGGGTCGAGCACGGCGGAGCCTGCCCTCAGATGTCGGGAGAGGCGGAGCTAGCCCCTAGCCATCGGGTGAGGCAGAGGCCAACCCTCGGGGGTCAGGCGAGGCGGAGCCCATCCTCGGGGGTTGGGCGAGGCGGAGCCCTCCCTTGGACATCGGGTGAGGTGGAGCTAGCCCTTAGCCATTGGGCGAGGCGGAACCAACCTTCTGTCGCCCGAGCCAGAAGAGTAGCAGTGTTCTTGTCTGACTGGAAGCATCAACGTTCGATGGTTATTAGTCCTTCCTTATTGGGTACCCTAGTATTTGGTCCCCGACAGTAGCCCCGAGCCCTCGGGTGATTCGGATAGAATTGCCCAGAGGGATGTCGATTTGTCAGAGGATGCACACGAGCGCACCCATTGGGTGTAGCCCCCGAGCCCTCAGGTGATTTAGATAGAATCGCCTAGAGGGATGTTGATTTGTTAGAGGATGCGCGCGAACGCACCCGTCGGGTGTAGCCCCCAAGCCCCTGGGTGATTCGGATTAAACCGCCCGGGTGGTAATTTCGGATCCTTCGTGGATAAGGCTGTGGGATTTGGTTTTTGTCAACTGGAAAGTTTTAAGGGAACCCTGGTATCCTGTTCATGGGGATTTCATCTAGGGTTTGCCTGGCTGGGGTTCGATCGTGGAACAAGGCCCTACTGATGCTCGCGTACCTATGTCTTAGTCGCTCGTGGTCCTGTCCCTCATTGGGATGGCCATCGAGACTGTTGGGCCGACCCTTGGGCTTTCTAGGCCTTATACAGGCCAAAGGGGAAATCTTCTGACCCGTGTCCCCTCTGTGGGAAAAGAGTCTGATCCGCTCGGGAAGACAAATTGTCTAGCGCAATTTTGGTGGGAAGGGCTAGGGGTCGCTGGCGCATATCCCATGGCATGATACGGCGGTGTGTCATGGCAGGCTCGGAGATTGAGACGGATGGTTGCCCTTCTTGCATTCGTCGCCCCTATAAAACCATGGGGTTCACCCCTAGGGTTCCATACTTTGCCTTTTCACCTTCGCATCATCAACCTCTGCTGCCTATCACCAGAGCCTCCCGTACTCACATCGTGGCCGCTGCCAAGCTCGCACCCACATCATAGCCACCATTGAACTCGCGTCCACCCTCCTCCCAATCATTTCAATGGAGCCATGGGGTAGATCCAGCATCACCCCTCAGCGCCTAGAGGGCCTCGTTCGCCGTGGCCTCCTTCGCCTACTAACTACTGCCGAGGAGTGGTGGCTGCCCAGTGATGAGGATGAGCCATCGCCGCCCAAAGGATATATCATGTCCTTCGCTCACTTCCATGAGCGGGGATTCACCATACTTGCTCACCCATTCCTTTGGGGGCTATTGGAGTACTACCTGGTGGAGTTGTAGCACCTTACCCCCAATGGGATCTAGCACATTGTGGCGTTTGTCACCCTATGTGAGGGGTTCTTGGGGATCGATCCCCACTTTGACCTGTGGCGGCATATCTTTGTCATCAACCTTCTAAAGAGGCAGGTCAGGAAGCAGGAGCTACCCGTGCCGGTGGGATGCACCAGCATTCACCTCCGCAACAACCAGTCAGATGCGTACCCATTAATGCGTCTGTCCACCACCAACAAGGGGTGGCATTTGCAATGGTTCTATGTCATGGATGACACCACCGCCCCTTTGCCAGTCTTCTCCAGGTGTGTCATCAAGGAGGCCCTAGGGTTGTGAAGGTGGGGCATCCCGACTAAGGAGAAGAAGAACATCAACGACCTTCTTGCTGCCCTCCAAACTTTGAAGGACAGGGGCATGAAGGGCTCGGGGACCATCAGTGCCTACTATGCGAGGAGGGTAGCGCCGCTGATGGCGTGCATGCTTCTCCTACACCAAATGGTGCCCGAAGCACCGTCCAAAGGGACAATGCTTGTCGATGAGGTGCTGCCTCCGTCTGAGGTGGCACAACGCATCAAGGGGGCGATGGAGCCTTCGAAGGACTCCGCTGGCATCATCCTTGATTTTGTGTTCCCAGTGTTGAGGCATCCCCCAACGCGGCCAGAACTGGGGTTTATTGAATTCGTAAGTTTTCCTTCTCCATACTCCTTTTTTACTTGAGTTTCTGACCCCTTGAAGCTAACCCTAGGGATGGCGGAACTAGTTGGGGGTCTATTCTTCAAGGATAGTCCAGCTCCATTGTAGAAGGATCGAACCCTAGCGAAAGCGAACCGTATCGTGGTCGAGTGAGACAAAAAGTCAAGGGAGCTAAGGAAGAAGAAGCTGTTATGGAAGCGACAAGCACATGATCGAGGAGAAGAGACAGGTAGTGACGACGATGACGATGACGACAGCGAGGTAGCCATCGGTGTGGATTAGGACATCTTGGCGGACAAGGATATGCTGACAGACACCCACCGACCCATGTAGGGACCCTTCCCATTCCATGTGGAGGGAAGCAAGTCCATGAGATCGGTGGAGGTGGGCTGAACCATTGGCCCGTTCGTGGGGCCAGTGGGAGCCAGAGAATCTATCGCCCCACCCGAGGTGCCGCCGGAGGATCGGTGGATGGGAGGTGGATCGGCTGCCGCCCCCGAGGCATCAATGGAGAGGGGCGGCTCCGTCGCTGTGCCCTCAGAGATAAGGGAGGTGAGCCCCCTGCCTAGGAGCAGGGAGCAGGCTCGAAGCGGTCCCACCTAGATGAGTCGGGGCAGGGGTCTAGGGGTTTGTCCCCAAAACGTTCCTGCCACCCCAAGGCATTGGAGTAGGCCACTGATTCCCCTATTTTTCCCCCTTTTTATTCTTCTCTTTCGACCTTATGCCTTTTTCCCTCTTGCAGATTCTTACGGCGGGGCCGCTCTCTAGGGCTGGCACCCAAGAAGAGCCTTGCCCTTTAGGCGGGGCGGATGGCACTGCCCGATGTCACCTCTGTTTTGGGTAGGGGTGGCACTGATGCTGTGGCCTTGTTGGCCGATCTAGCGGCACCCGCGGTGGTGCCCATGCCCTCGGTGGTCACCGAGCAGGCGGTGTCTTCCATGGCAGTCACGACACCGCCAGCCGAGGGTCCGGTGTCTCCAGTGGTGGTGGTCGTGACCACTCCAAGCCAGGGGCAGCCGGATGCCACCATGGTGGAGTCCAAGGGGATGGCGCAATCCATGCCTCCGGTGGCCCAAGCGACGGCGCCCGACGTGGGCCGGACGGAGGAGGATGCAGCCATATCGCCCCTAACCCTGACGAGCCAGGCATAGTCAGACACAACTGTTGCAACGTCTAGGGGAGCGGAGTAGTCCGTGCCACTGGAGGCCTAGGCAGAGGTGACCGCGACCATGACAAGCCTAGCAGGGCTAGATGTTGCCATGGTGACATCCAAGGGGGCAGCGCAATCCGCACCTCCTACAGCCTAGGCTGCGGTGCCCGAGGTGGGCTAGATGGAGGAGGACACGGCCGGAGGGTCTCTGGGCATCATGGAGGTGGTGGAGAGGATCAGCAGGAGGTTGCCCATGGCCCTATTGTGGGGGGGGGGGGGGAGCCGCTCCCCCGCGCGGGGTGAGCCACCGCTCTAGTGGATGGCCGTGGAGGACCCAACGCCGACTCTTTTCTTGCTTGATGATGCTGCCGAGAGCATGGAGCAGGAGAATCTCGACATAGGGTTCTTGGCTATGATGGATGCCTTGAGCCAGGCCAGTGGTGTCCTACGTGAAATTCTCGTTGCTACTAGCCAGGTATCCACTGAATCTTCTCCCTCGTTTTCTCTTTTCTTCATGTATTCTTGTGTTTTCGTATTTTTTATACTGGACCTCTTTTTAGTGTATCATTGCTCGTAGACAGAACAAATCTCGATTCCTCCGTGAGCAAGAAGCGGAAAGGGATCGCCTTACCGAGGAGGCCCGCCTACAAGGAGATGTGGGTGTACAGCTCACTGCTGCCCAGTAGTGGGAGGCCAAGGCGCATCGGGACATGGAGGAGATCCATGAGATGTTTGAAGACCTATTGGCGAGGGTGAAGCTAGACGAGGAGGCGGCCAACAGGATCCGAAATGAGTAGGATGAGATGCTTTAGACGGATGCCGAGGCCAGTGAGCAGGCCATGGAGGTCCTAGCTGAGCTGGAGATGGAGCGGGATCTCTGGTGGAAGGCCAAAGAAAGGTCTGTGGCCCTACAACAGAGGGCGAACCAGGATGCCAAGGTGATCTCCCGGCTGTGCTGGGAGCGGGACAAGCTACACTAGACCGAAGAAAGACTTCGCTCAGAGTGCAGCACGACCCTCGAGGAGCATGACTGGGCCATCCAAGAGCGTGGTGAGGCATGTCGGGAGGCCATGGCCCTCCGGGCAGATCTTGGAGACGCTGTGGTTCGAAGGCTGGAGGCCGAGGAAGTTTCTACCTGGCTAGCCATAGAACTCGCCAAGGTGAGGGGGATCCTTCGGGCTGAAAGTGATGAGCATGATCTTCTGTGTGCTGCCGTCGTGGTGGTCTGTGATGACCTATAGGTGGCGCAAGGAGAGGGGATCGACTCCCTCCCGATTCGTACTGCTGGTATCATGGCGTGGGTGGGCCAGCTTGAGGAGGACGCCTTTCACGCTGGGATCACCCAAGCCTTCGTTGTTGCCCGTTCTCATTATGATCGGGAGATCAACTTGGAGGTAATGATCCAAGGCTTTATGCCTATCTATGAAGACCCTAAGCTAGACAAGATAGAGAGGGCGGTGACTCCCCTTGCATGGAACCTAGAGAACAGGCTAAAAGAAATGGTTCTCCCTCCACGGAAGTAGTTAGTTGAATAAGTTTGATAAACATTTATCCGTAATATGCGAACAAGTGTTGGTACTTTTGTGTCTAATAACGGATTCATGACTTTGTTTCACAATTTCGTTTTGTTTGTTTGATCTTACCTTCTTCCTTTTTTGCAATGAGGAAAGATTTACGCGATCCGACCCTTCCATTTGTTAAGATTGTAGGACCCAAGGTGTTTAGGGGAAATTTTGATTGTGCTGGTGAGTAAAATTACTATAGCCGTCTGGGCATGGGCTTTTTGCAGTCTTACCTATCTATTATCCCAAACCTTGTCATCAGTCTCGATGCAAGGAGAAGGTCTAATGTAATGACTATTTTGAAAAAAAGAAAGGATGTACTCGTACCTTACCTTTATCAGCCCCCGAGTGAGGTCCAACCCCTTGTGGTCGCTAGGGTTAGATGTTACTAGAGACCAGAGCGAGGGTAGCGAACTTACATTTGTATTCGTGCGTACCCCTTACTTAGGACTTTGGCGATCGCTGCATGACCATGCATTTTGGCCTTATCGCTGGTCCGGCCTTCCTCGAGCCCCCGCGCGTGGTGGGGATTCGGTCAAGGGTCGGCTTGTTTCGCGACTGTCGCCCCATCAGTGGTTTTTCACAACTGGAGGGGTTGAGGCGACATTATTTGCCTCGATGGCTCAAGTGACGTGCTTTATGAGCTCGCTAATGGGGATGTTCAGATAGAATCTGATCTCGTTTGCTTTGCGATAGGGTCGACAAAAGCCCTCAGGTGGCATTCCGTTGCTCCTTGGCTCGCCTTCCAACGGATTCCCCCTCAATGGGGATTCTATGGGCTTGGATAGAGGCTAGATTGAACTAGAAGGTTGAGATGACCCTACCTGCCTCAATGCGGGCTGGGCAAAGGCCACTAAGGCTCATCTATGTTTTCTCCCCTAGCTCTTGTCTCTCGATCTTGGATCGAGCAGCTCGAGCCCCCGAGCCCCTTAGGGTCTGATAGGGGTCGGCCGTGTTTTGCGCATTACCCCATCCTTGGTTTTCGCAACCAGAGGGGCTGAGTTGACGATACTTGCCTCGATGGCTCGAGTGTCATGCTCAATGAGCTTGCTAACGGGTATGTTCGTGTGAAATCCAGGTCCATCATTTGCTGACGGGGTCGGTAGAGCCCTCATGTGGTATTTCACTACTTCTTAACCCGCCTCTTGGCAGATGCCCGAGCTATTCGATAGGCTCAGGTGGCCCGTTGGCCTCTCCTCAACGGAGATTCTATGGGTTTGGCTTGGGGTTAGAATCAAACAAGAAAGGTCAAGATGTCCCTATCCGCTTCTGAGCGGGGTTGGGCAAGGCCACTGGGGCTCATCTCTATTTTTCTCCCCTAGCTCTGTTTGATGCGAGGCAGCCTTGAGCCCTTCGTGGGCTAGCCTTCGAACCTCGATCGGTCACCGTTCATATTGAATGAGGAGGCTGTCACTTCATGACGTGACACGAAGTGTTGGGATGCAGGGATTTGCATATGCAACGTTTGGATGTATGGATTTAACATATAATTTAATTGAAATGAAAGCGGGGGGTCGATAACGTTACCCTGGTGTTGTGAGCGACGAGAAGCTTTTACCAATTTTGTCCGTGCGGGTTCAGGTCCGACGTCTATGATGAGGTCGGTGTAACCTGCATAAACCCTGCCATCTTTTGTTTATGTCTCTCGGTGGCGATCCAAGTCGTTCGATTGATTTTTAGGTGACCTGATAGTTTCTCCTCGAAGGAGATTCTGCAGGAGGGCTCCCCCAAACCCCTCTCGGGATGGCGGGAGCCAAAGCTCGTGTTGTGGGTGTAACACCCTAAAATTTGCCTCTTTTGAAATAGAGCTAAAATGATTTATTTATGAATTTTTGTGCACATGAAATATAGGGAAATAATTTTTTTCATTAATTTAAAATTCATCATAAGGTAGTAACATGTGTGAGCATACATGTTGTTGCATTTTATTTATTGTGATGAATGGTGTTGATCCAGACTCCAAAGTAATTTGGAATGTCTTTGAAAAGGGTTTGAAAATGGCTTTGAAATAAAAGAAAGAAAAGAATATTAGAAAAATAAAAGTATTTTTAAGGTTGTAAAGTTTAACTTGGAAAGCCTAACAAAATTGTCCATTTTTATTTGAATAGGGAGGTATATTTAAAACTATACTTGAGTTTGATTTGAATTTGGCTTAGGATTGAAAACTAGAAAAAGAAAAGGATTTGGAAAAAAAAAGAAGAAAAAAACTCCTCTCTCATTTGGCCCGAAGGCCCACCCTTCTTTTCTCCCGGCCGGCCCAGCATCCCCGCCCTTCCCCTCCTTTCCTCCTTCCTGGCCTAGCCCTCTTTTCTCCTTCTCTACCTAGCTTGGCCTGCCTGGTGGCCCAGCCGCACTCCCCCTCCCTTCTCCTTTTCCGCGCATGCCTGCTCACCATGTGGCCTAGCTCGGTGCTGCGGCCCGCTCAGCACGCTGCTTGGCCCAAGCCCGCACTCCGCTCCCTTCCGATGCTGTGATGCTAGCCTGCTCGTCAGCGCACACCTACTCGTGCTTCCCTTCTCCCTGCTGCGACGCTGGCCCCTCCTATCAGCTGCCCGCACGCCCGTCGTCCCCTTCTTTCCTTTTCTTCTTCGCTTCCTTTCCATCCCGGCCGCCCGCTGAGGGCGTTGCCATGCACGGCAATCCACCACACCATTGCTCCTACAAGGCAAGCACTCAATCACCATGCCCCTACTCCCCTTCCTTCTACGCCGCGTCCCTCCAGCCTATAAAGATCCAAGCTAAGCCCCCTTCTTCTCCATTTTCCCCTCCGCGCTTGAGCTTGCCACCGCCGCCGGCGAATCCCTCATTTCCGAGCACAATCCCCGTCAACGACGTGTCCTAGAGCTCCGTTGTGTTCCCCTGAAGCCATAGGTATCACCAATTTTGCATTTTGGTCTCGATTCGATCGGATTCATCTCACTCGTGCCCTTTCTCTCTCCAGTCACCGCCATCATCGACTCGCCCCCATGGAACCGTCCCGGACGCCGCGCCTACTTCTTCTTGACTCGCGGTGAGCTCCTCTTTCTCCCCATGCCTTCTATTCATCAAATAGGGCCCTAGAACGCCATATCGGCAAGCATTCGAGCCGCCGTTCATGGCGCCACCACAGAACACCACCCCGACATGACCCCCATCCCCGTTTCGGTACCCTAGTGAGTTTGCGGTAGCCTGTAAATCATTTTCGTGTGTTCGATTTCGATTGGGATGGCTGGAATCACCCTCCCTGCGTCCACCGCCAAGCTTGGCTCACCGCTGGCCATGGTGTTGGTCATGGGAGTCATCTTCTCTAGTGAACTCTCTGTGTACTCGCGCCAGTATCATCAGATCTGATGTGGACGACCACAATAAGCCCGTACCTCTTCGTTGTGTAACCGGTCCACCGTGGATTGTGGACTCGGCCCACGGTGACACGTCAGCGCTGGCCCACACCACATGGTGCACTGCACCACTCACACACCGCCACGTGTCTGCCCAGTTAGCAACACGCAGTCAACACGCGGTTAGCCGCTCCCTTTTTGCAGAAAAGCCCTTCTTGTTTTGGTGAATCAACCGGCAGTCCGTAGCAGTTCAAAATAAATACAAATCAGCCCTATTTTTATTCGGTTAGGCCCCTATATTTTCCAAAATTATTACCCACAGTCCAGCAGCCATGTAATTTCAGATTTTAATTGTTTTAATTTAAAAATAAGTTAAACTTATTTAAAGAAATGCCATTGCACCTTATTTCATGCGTAACTTTTGCGTTTTAAGTCCGATTTGACTCGTTCGAATTGCGTTAGGACCGTATTTACGTTTTCTACGTGTTTATACAACTGTTAGGCATGTTTTCAATATTTAAAATTCATGGGTAGATTTGATCTATTATTTAACTATAGAAAAACTTATTTAAATCATAACTTATTCATTTTAACTCCAAAATAGTCCGTTCAAGTTGCGTTAGATTCATAGCGACGAGATCTACATATTAGTAATGATGTTTACTATATTACTATTTCATAAAATCATAGTTTAAATCATATCTTGATTAAAGATTATGCAACTGAATTTTATAAATAAAATATTATTTGTTTTACTTTAAGTTTACAATTCAACTCTAAAATTGACTTAATTTAATCTATATTATTTATAAAATATCTTTTATATATGAATTCATATAGTTAACATAAATAAAGCCTATAGCTTTCTTTTATAAAGCAAATCTCTCGGTAGTTGTAACTTTTCAACCGTAGCTCCGATTAGCGTGCCTCTCGCAACTGTGTGATCGTAGCGATGCGTAGAATCATATTTCAATATCTTTTACTTATTTTTCTATGATTGGTGTACTATTCTGATATAGATGCAATTATATGCTATGCATGTATGGGTATGGATGTTTGTGTGGTGTTCTATGATTACGTCCAGTCGGTGAGATATACGTGGTGATCCAGAAGAAGAAGAAGGACATTGAAGATTAAAGCTTACCGAATGATCGGTGTGTAAGGCAAGTATAGCATGGGACCATCCTTGTTACCTATTCACATTTAATCACTTAATTCATATTGCATGTGTCTACCTTGTTACTAATAAGGATATCCTAGATATTTGATATCTTGTACCTTGAAACCCTTAGGATATTGCATTGGGTAGTTTTTGCTAGTGCTTAACTAAACCATGATCTTGTAACTTGACTAATGGTATATGCAATAAACATTAAAACATGACTTTTTAGCAACATGGAAACAGGGGGCTAGAGTGTTTAGCTACTTTCTATATGCTTTAGATTCCTCTCCCTAAGGACTTATCTGTAAGCGATCATCTGGGACTTACAGTACAGCTATGAGGGCTATATGGCTCTGGCTTTAGCTCAGTATGAGGACCTTTTCTAGCTTGTTAGTGGTTACCTTTATGGTGCATAAGGGTATGTTTCCTTTTCTACTAGGATGTGTGTACCGTGCTGCATGCCCACGCATGCCACTCCTAGAGAAGCGCCACATATGCCTAGCAGCCCTAACTTGTTAGACGAACCTTTGAAAGGCTTCATAGTGAACCTTGCTGACCTTCCTTGGTAGTGGGTCAAGAGGCTGATCACCTCAGGCAAAAGGGTAAATCACGACTCATAATAAAAGTGTACAAACTCTGTAGAGTATAAAACTGATATATCAGCCGTGCTCATGGACACGAGCGGCCTTAGACCCTTATGGAATAGATGATTCATTAATGGCTAATGATGATGCTAATAATTAATTGTTTATGCTATACATTATTCATGTTTACCTGATCATGTGTTTATGGGCTTATGGATAAACTTGTTGCCAACCAATTGCTAAAATTGTGCTAAACAAAGGCTAATCATAGTTAAACCAGTGTCAGTCTTTTGAGACTCATGAATCCCATGATATAATTGTTAAGTACGACATATACTTACGCTTGCTTTACTTAAAAATCCTGGATGGGTACCAGATTGCTGGTTTGGAGGAGTTAGGCTTGTGGTCAACCAGACAGTCGTCCCTATGGATTTGGAGTCTTCGCTAGAAGATCGGAGTTGACTTTCCACGGTCTATACTCTGAGGTTATTTTCCTTTTACTAATACGTTATGTAACAAGTATTGTCTCTTGATATTACCCTTATTTGTGGCTATATATGAGATTTGACTTCCTGGGCTCACATATAGTGTGTATCTGGTTTTGCCTTTAAAACCAGGTGTTACAGTGGGGAACTATGAATTCGATTATGCTGGTGAACAAGAACACCGTAGCCATTAGGGCATAGGGTCTGGCGGTTCGTCTAGTTGTATTCAAAGTTTTATACCCACACGCCGTGCTTCCAGTTTTAAACGTAAGGAGGGATCAGGCGAGGAGGATGTCCAAACAGGTAGACACTCTCGGCAACCCCTAAGCGATGTTCGTGCCCCTGCCATTGCTAGGGTCGAAAACTCGGTAATGAAATTAATGCGCAAAGCAAGGAAATAGAGGTGCTTATCTTTCTGTGGCCGTTCGTTCGTCATTTCGTCTGAGCCGTTCGATTGACCCAGGAGGCCCAATGGGACCTCCCCCGTTAGGTCATTCCATGGTCCTGCTTGGGGAAGCAGAGAGTCGTCTGCATGCGAGTGTGCCCTAGTTCTCACGCTCGGTGTGCATCAGTGGTGGGCCACCCCCAAGCCACGTCTTGTCGATCAGAGCGCGTCCCATCGGTCTAGGCGTGTCCCCTCAGATTCCCATCAGCATTGATCTCCCACCTATAATGAACAGGGGAAGGTAGAGAGTTTTTCGTCCCAACCTTTTGCCTTTCCCTAGTTGCTACGCCTCTTCCTTAAATAGGGAGGGGGAGGGGAGTTCTCGCCCCACTCCTTTGCCTGCTTCAGAGCGGCTACCTCTTCTCCTTCCTTTCCACCGAATGAGTTCGTGCGTCGCGGTGGGTCCTAAGTGAGAGAGGGTAATGTTAGGGAGAGAAAAGCTCACAGATCCATTGGTGAATCCAGAGCGCGATGTCGAGCTAGGGGTCATCCAACGTAGATGAGATGGTGCAGGCCGCCTTTGTTGAGAAGGGGCTACTGCTGCTGAAGGAGGAGGAGCACTGGAGGGTGCCAAGCATCGTCGACCTTGCCGTCATTCATTGTGGCCTTTCCCCGGTGGGAGACGCCCCCCGTCCAGACACCGTTGTCAGGGTTGTGGCTGATGACGATGGCATAGTCCCTGGACACCCTAGCGGGGGCGCCGTTGTCAGGGTCGCGGCTAATGACGATGGCGTAGTCCCTAGACACCCTGGGGAGGGCACCACAGTCGCTGACGTGGTGCTCAACTTTTGTAGAGGATGGACGCCACGTCGCTGATGAAGAGCGTGGGGCGGCGACCGTAGCAATACTCATAGTAGGGCTGGTAAAAAACTATAATCGAATAAGTTTGTGGGGGAGTCCCTGAGTGAACAATCTTTTGTATTTATGAATACATTAGTCCTTTTTGTGATGGGATCACTTTGTAGTCAATTAATTTTGTGTGGAAAAATGCATAAGTTTTCGACTTTTGCTACGACAAACAGCTTTTTAGCTTCCTCCTTTCTTTTGTATAAGAGGTTTTTGTGCCTTCTAACTCATCTCATAGTCCAGGTCACAAAAACTAGGAGTGCGGGTGAATCAATTCTGATCACGCTGGTGAGCAAGGAGGTCATAGCCGCTGGGGCGTGGGTTTCCCACAGTCCTACCAGTTGTACTCAGAATTGATTCTCGAAATCCTAGCCCTTAGGACTTGTTACGAGAAGGATGGAAAACTTTTTAGAGAATGTTTGCGAAGGTAACATAGGTAGTGTTTGTAAGATAAACGTACTTGTATTACTTATATCAGCCCCCGAGTGAGGTCCGACCCCTCGTAATTTGTAGGGGTCGGATGTCACTAAAGGTCGTGGACTCTGAAGATAAAAACTTGATAAGGGAAAGTATGCGTTTATTCAAGGGTAAAAATGACGTAGCTGTTCAATGTTCTAGGCGTTGGTGAAGACCTTGCCGTCGATGGTTTTCAACTTGTAGGTGCCTGGTCGGAGTTCTTCCACGATGACGTACGGCCCCTCCTAGGGTGGGGAGAGCTTGTGGCGATCTTTGTTGCTCTGTACGAGGCAGAGGACAAGGTCCCCAACATTGAAGGCTTGGTTTCGCACCCGTTGACCGTGGTACCAACGCAACATCTGTTGGTATTTGGCTGAACGGAGGACGGTGATGTCACGAGCCTCATCTAGTTGGTCCATGGCGTCTTTGTGGGATGCCTCGGCTCCCCGCTCATCGTATGCTCTGATCCTTGGTGCTCTGTAGTCGAGGTCCATCGGGAGGACAGCCTCGGAACCGTAGACCATGAAGAAAGGTGTGTAGCTGGTGGCCTAGCTGGGAGTTGTCCTCTGTAACACCCTAAAATTTGCCTCTTTTGAAATAGAGTTAAAATGATTTAAGTTGGAATTTTTGTGCTCATAAAATATAGGAAAATAAAAAATTTCATTAAATTAAAATACATCATAAGGTAGCAACATGTTTGAGCATACATGCCATTGCATTTAATTTTATTGGTTGAGTGGTTTTAAATGAAAAGTCAAAATGGTTAAAATTGCTTTTGAAATGAAATTGAAAATGGCTTTGAAATAAAAGAAAAGAAAGAAAAGAAAATTAGAGAATAAAAGTATTTCAAAAGTTGTAAAATTTATTTTTGGAAACTAACCAAAAATTTCTCATTTATATTTGAGATGAAAAGTATATTGAAAACATACTTGAATTTGTTTTGAAATTGGCTTGGAATTGGAAACTCAAAGTAAAAAAAAGGATTTGTATTTGAAAAATATTCCTTTTCTCATTCTCGGCCCAACTCTAGGAACCGACCTGGCCTGCTGGCCGGCCTAGCCGCGCTCCTCCCCTCTTTCCCATTTCCTACGCATGGCCCATCCCGCATCAGCCTGCTCTGCTTGGCCCACTCCGCGCAGCGGCCCGCACGCGCCGTTGCCTTGCACGCCACCTCCCTTCCTCTTTCCTTCCGCACCGGCCCACTGCTCCGCGCAGCCCGCTCGCCCTGCTCGCTTAGCCTTCACCGCCCTGCGCGTCGCTTGCATGCGCAAGCGCCTGGCCCTACCCGTCAGCCACCACCTCCCTTTCCTTTTCTTCCCCCGCCTCTTTCCTTCCTTTCCCGAGCGCTTCTTTCCTTCCTCCGCTCCGTCAATGGCGCTGCCATGCGTGGCAAGCCACCGGTCCACCGCACCCGCATGGAAGGCGACCAAATCCTTCCGTCCCCTGCTTCCCTTCCATCTACAGTAGCCATGCCCTCCTATAAAGCTTCGAGCCACACCTCCCCTTCTCCCCTTTCCTCTGCTCACGTCCAAGTACTCCCTGCCGCCAGCAATCCACCCCACCCGCGCCTCAATCGTCGATGTCAACGTGACTCCGAGCTCCATTGTTGTCCCCCGCGCCCATAGGTATCATAAATTCCTCGATTTGGTCTTGAATCGCTCGGATTTCCCCTCATCGTGCCATGGTTCTCTCTCCAGCCACCACCGCCGTCGACCAACCTCCGCTTCGGAGCCTTCCCAGACACCAAGCTCCCTTCCAATCGATTCGCAGTAAGATTCTTCACCTCCCCATGCCTCCCGTTCATCAAATAGCGCCCTAGGACGCCATAGCGTAGGACACCAGCCATCGCCGGCCATGGCGCCACGATGAACCATTGCCCCGATGTAATCTCCATCTCTGTTCGGTATTCCAGTGATCTTGCAAGTTCCTACGCTTCACGTACGTGCTTTCGGCTTCGATCGAGGAAGTTCGGAACATCCCCCAATGCCCGCCGCCATGCTCGATTCGCCGCTGGTAATGGCAAGTTCATCGAAGATGCCCTGTAGCCGTCGGAGTTCGTCCAGTGCCACCTGCGCCGTCAAATCTTGAATGAGCGGTCAAGATTGCGTACCCCTTCGGGGTTACATAATCGGTCCACCGAGACCCGTGGACTCGGTCCACCCCGCCATGTCAGCACGCGCCCACGCACACGTTGTGCACTGCACCAATCACGTGAGGCCACGTGGCTTCCCAGTCAGCAGCCACAGTCAACCAGCAGTCAAGCCGCGCACGTTTTGCAGTAAAGCCCCTTGGTTTCCAGTTAATTAACCCATAGTCCGATTTAGTTCAAAAGGATTTCTTTTAGGTCCTGTTTTTATTCACTTTAGACCCTGTAGTTTCCAGAATTAGTGCGCGCAGTCCAAAATCCATTTAAATTCAGATTTTAATTGTTTAAATTCAAAAATGAGTTCAAATATTTACAGAAATGCCACTGAATCTTATTTCATGCGTAACTTTTGCGTTTTAAGTCCGATTTGACCCGTTCAAATTGCGTTAGGATCGTATTTATGTTATCTACATGTTTATATAACTGTTAGGCATGTTTTTAATATCTAAAATTCATGGATAGATTTAATCTATTATTTAACTATAGGAAAACTTGTTTAAATCATAACTTATTCATTTTATCTACAAAATAGTCCGTTCAAGTTGCGTTAGATTCGTAACAACGAGATCTACACATTAGTAATAATGATTACTATATTATTATTTCATAAAAATCATAGTTTAAATCATATCTTGATTAATAATTATGCAACTGGATTTTATAAATAAAATATGATTTGTTTCACTTTAGTTTTATAATTCAAATCTAAAATTGACTTAATTTAATCTATATTATTTATAAAATATCTTTTATATATGAATTCATATAGTTAACATATATAAAGCCTATAGCTTACTTTTCCACGTATAAAGCAAATCTCTCGGTAGTTGTAACTTTTCAACCGTAGTTTCGATTAGCGTGCCTCTCGCGACTGTGTGATCGTAGCGATACGTAGAATCATGTTTCAATCTCTTTTACTTATTTTTCTATGATTGGTGTACTGTTCTAATATAGATGCAATTGTATGCTATACATGTATGTGTATGGATGTTTGTGTGGTGTTCTACGATTACGTCCAGTCGGTGAGATACACGTGGTGATCCAAGAAGTAGAAGAAGGATGTGAAGATTAAAGCTTACCGAAGGATCGGTGTGTAAGGCAAGTATAGCATGGGACTATCCTTGTTACCTATTCACATTTAATCACTTAATTCATATTGCATGTGTCTACCTTGTTGCCATTAAGGATATCCTAGATATTTGATATCTTGTACCTTGAAACCTTTGGGATATTGCATTGGTAGTTTTTGCTAGTGCTTAATCAAAACTATGATCTTGTAACTTGACTAATGATATATGCAATAAACATTAAAACATAACTTTTTAGCAACATGGAAATAGGGGGCTAGAGTGTTTAGCTACTTTCTAAATGCTTCAGATTCCTCTCCCTAAGGACTTATCTGTAAGTGATCATCCGGGACTTACAGTACAACTGTGAGAGCTATATGGCTCTGGCTTTAGCTCAGTATGAGGACCTTTTCTAGCTTGTTAGTGGTTACCTTTACAGTGCAAGAGGGGCCTCGATGGGTATGATCTCGATCTACCAAGAGGGTGCATTTTGTTAGTCACTCCTTGGATGGGGGTTCATGCTTATTGATGGGAAAACCTTAGCGGCCCTAACTTGTTAGATGAACCTTTGAAAGGCTTCATAGTGAACCCTGCCGACCTTCCTTGGTAGTGGGTCAAGAGGTTGGCCGCCTCGGACAAAAGGGTAAATCACGACTCACAGTGAAAGTGTACAAACTCTGCAGAGTGTAAAACTGTTATAACAGCCGTGCTCACAGTCACGAGCGGCCTTGGACCCTTATGGAATAGAGATGATCACTAATGGATAATGGTACTAATGATTAATTATTTATGCTATACATTATTCATGTTTACCTAATCATGTGTTTATGGGAATGATAAATTCTTTGCCACTCAATTGCTTAAAAAGATAACCTATTAAAGCTAATCGCAGTAAACTAGTGTCAGCCATTTGAGCCTCATGAACCCCATGATATAATTGTTAAGTATGACATATACTTATGCTTGTTTTACTTTTCTATACATTGGATAAAAATCCCGGATGGGTACTAGATTGCTGGTTTGGAGTAGTTAGGCTTGTGGTCAACCAGTCAGTCATCCCTATGGATTTGGAGTCTTCGCTAGAAGATTGGGGTCAACTTTCCGCTGTCTATACTCTGAGGTTACTTTTCTTTTACTAATACGTTATGTAATAAGTATTGTCTCTTGATATTACCCTAATTTGTGGCTATAAGTGAGATTTGACTTCCTGGGCTCACATATAGTGTGTATCTGGTTTTGTCTTTAAAACCGGGTGCTACATCCTCAGGCTCCAGAGTATCGTAGGGAGCTCGGTGACCTAGCGTGCGCCGAACTTGTTCAACTGGTTGAAGATCCTATGTTTGAGACCCTATAGGAGCATGCTGTTTGCGCGCTCAACCAGCCTGTACGTTCGAGGGTTCGCGATGGTAGCCCAATTGACTTGGATGTGTTGTTCATCGCAGAATCGAATGAATTTCTTTTCGGTGAACTACCTCGGGTGTTTAAATACTAAAACCTGCCATATCATCATATGCATTGCAAAGCATTTGGCATTTAGTGAAAATTTTGATATGCATACACTAAAACAAGTTTACCTTTATGTGGTATGTGTTGAATTGTATTGTTTGAATCAAGTTCAAAATTTGGTTTGGATTTGAATTTTCAAGAAAACCCTGATTTTCAGTATTTAAATTCTACCCTGAAAACTCATTTCAAAATCTAAGCACATTTTGGGGTTGAGCCTTAAAGCAAAAGTGTAGAGCTTGTCAAGTTATACGAAGTTTGTTTTTGGAGTTTTCAAAGTTTTTATGAAAAAATTGAAGTAATTTGAAAAGGCGAAATTCTTTAAAAGTCCCCTAATTGAATTCAAAAGTTCATTTCAAAATGTAGACCGAATTAGGGGATGGTCATAAAAGCAAAGTGGTAGAACTTTGGATTTTGAGCAACTTTTATTTTTGGAGATTTTTGAGTTGTTATACAAATTTGGGAGTAATTTGGATTTTAAAACGAATGGCAATTCTGTAAATATGGTGAACAATGCCATGACCACTGCCCCACCGTCGGCGACCTTCTGCTCGGTTCTAGACGCGCCTGTGGCCGCTCTTGGCTTCGCGCTAGCGTGGAGAAGGCCACTGTGTGTCATCTCCTTGATCCCTTGGCCACTCTATAAAGCTCAGACGCCGTCGCCGTTCTTCCTTTCTTTGCTCTACTTTTCCCGACATCGCTGATCATCTCTGTCGAGCCCTCATCGTCAAACCAGCGTCTGTGCCATCACAGCAAAGCGCTCAATAGCTTCGCCTACTCCTTTCGCGCCTAGTCATCCAACTGTGGTCATTTGATTTCACCGGGAATCGTCGCTAGCCGCCTTTCTTCCTCGCGGCCGGCAACCTCTCCGTCGTGCTTGCGCCGTTGTGGCTAGCGCTCTCTAGTGAGCCTTTGCTCTTGCTCAGTGCACCTCTAGCTCCACCTTGTTCTAGAGATGCTCTATGACCGGTTGATTGCTCATTTTGTCCATCACAGTCGCCTGAGCACCGCCTTCGCCGAAGTTTGCTCCGCAGTGGCCGCTGTGAATGTCGACCCGTGTCATCGTTGCTTCTCCGGTCTAGCTCTTTGCTCCAACGTGTTCGTGGTGAGCTGCTGAACCTTCCCGTGCCTTTTGTTTACACTCTACAGGCCTTGTTTCACCGGTGTGGCGTCACCGAGCCATCGCATCCGCCATGGCCGACGTCAAGCTCGTAACTCGTTATAATTGCTCAAGCTAGTGCCTTCAAGCGATGCGGGGTGGTGTGGGGAGTGTTTTGGTACTTTGGTCGTCACCGTTGGTCTCACCGTCGGCGAGTTTTCGTCGGTCAGCGCCGTCGCCGTCGTGGTCAAAGCAGGAGGTCAGGGATGACATGTGGGGTCACCCTGTCAGCGACTGTGTAGTTGAAAAATGAATTTTTCTATTTTCAGAAATGTTTGAATAGTGTTGTAATTTGTTATTTTTGTGTAGATTTATTTAGAGCTCCAAAAATTATGAACATTTTTGTGTGACCTCTCTGTAATGTATATTATTTAAGAAAAATATGAAATGTTGTTTTTTAGTAATTTTTAAATGTGATAAAAATTACTCAATTAATTAATAAATGGGTTTCCATGATTTTTCTAGGCTTAATTAATTATCCAAAAATTTTGAAAATTGTTTTGCCACTTAGTTATCATGTGATGAACATTTACAAAAATTTTGAGCTCAATTGGAATAAGTTGATTTATTTCATAATTTTGAATTAAATAATTAATTCATAAAAGCAAATAGTAACCTTTAATGATTTAGGTTTTGTTTGAAATTTTGGATTGAGTGATGACCTTGAATCATTAGTTGGTAATGATCCTTGGCAATTGATGTATGTGTTACAAAAAAGATTTAGTTAGTTTGACTTACAACTGTACCGCGAAGGAAAGTTGTATTCAAATTGTTAATTTTGCATCCATCATCAAGCATCATGTTTCGTATCCCACATCATGTTAAACAAGGCATTGTTACTACGTGTAGTGAACGAAGGTGAACACGTGGTAGTTAATCAAGTTGTGGAGGAGGTTAATCTGTCTATTGAGGTCGGATCTGATACTCGTGGAATGTCGTAGGAACCTAACTTTTCTGTCAACAAAGGCAAGCCCCAGATGCATTTAACCCTACCTTGTGTTTTACAAATTTTATCGCTTTTGCTTTTCTATACTGCATTAAGTGATTAGGAGTCAAGTGGAAACCTAATTGGTGCATCACCAACCTTGTTTTTCTATATCTACCGTGATTACCTGTTTTATCCGTAATTGTCTAGTTATGCTTAGACATGCTTAGTCGAGTGATTATCTATCACCTAAGAATTTTAAATGGATCTTTGGTTACTTATGTTATCATGAGATATGAGCATGGAAGTAATAAATCTAGATCGGGCGGACTCGGTGTGTGAGAGCCACAAGACATGGAGGTCTTGTGAGCGGCTTCTTTCCGCATGTGTCGATTAAGGTCCGTCCGTTGTTGAATTGCATGAGGTGAGACTTTGTAGTACTAACCACATACTCCGATAAGCCTTAACTCGGCTATTCTATTATGAGAATGGCTACTCGTGCACTGGGAGTGGAGAGATGGCGGGAATAGCATGTACCCACATGGCAATGGGCTGGATTGGTGGAGTACTGTATTCTCGGGTGGTGCGGACCCATTCTTGTTTTAGAAGATCTGAGGGTAGGTTGATATATGTAAGTTAGGGACCTGCATATGTCGTGTGGTCTGGAATCCCCAGCTAGGTTAATAATCGGTTCGAATCGTCGTTGCTCCTCGATTATGGAGACTCAACTCACTGTTCATCATCGTAGTTAATAACTAAAACTTGAGTAAGGATTAAGAAAGTGTTGGGTATGAAGTTTCATGATCTCATTATGGATCATGTCAGCTTTGTATATGATCGTTTGCAGATGAAAATATTGATATAAAGAATTTTGCTAAAGAGCTTTTACGCAAAAGAACTTTGATTATTGTTAAAGCCATACCTTGAATCCCTGAGCCTGGATTCCTGAGTCTTCTCAGTTTTTATTTCGGTTAAGTCTTGTTGAGTACTTTTGTACTCAGGGTTCATTGACCTTTGTTGCAGGTGAGCCTCATGAGCAGGTCTATTTTGGACCTTGCTGCATGATTGTTGTTCCTGTCGATGACGATAAGTGAATGTGTGATCCTTGGGCAGGATGCTTATTTTGTGTGTTATGTTTATGTTAATTATGCCACTCCACTACTACTATGGTTTGTAATAATTATCGAACTTAGTTTGTAAGGTTTGAAAAAAAACTGGTTTGTAAATTAAGTTATCGTAAGACTTCCGCTATTTTACTCTGATGTATATATTTGAATAAATGTTGTAATACTGCAATGACTCTGTAATATGATCCTGCTCAGAAATCATGGATGATTTGGGGTTCCCTGAGGACACCTGATAGTCTTCCTAAGTTTCCAGGAACATATGTAATGGGGACGGGGATCCCGATCTTCCGTCAGGTGATGGTAACTATCGTTGTGGCGGAGAATGACACACCGATCCGGCTTCAGATCGAAAGATCGAACCCTGCAATCTTAGCACCACAGCTCCTCTAGTTATCCACCGAGTCTTGGACTAGGTTGACCTCGCCAAGAAGGCTAATCCTTGCCTGCACAACGAAGAACAAAAGCAAGAACAAGAAAGAACGCAACCAAATTGCAAATGAATGATTAAACTCATGAAGTTGGGGTCTCACAAACCGATGAACGGCGAAACTGTTCTTGACAGATTAATCTAAGCAAAACCCAAAACCTAATGACGGTGGTGGCATATGATTATAAAGGTCTTAGGGTCGTCGCCTACCCTGGACGCGCCCCCTAATGGGCCCAAACACGATACACGGTCCAACGGACCAAAAGAAGGTGTCACAACACCCTGGCAGATTCTAGATGCAGATTTGTCTTGATGATTCCTATTGATTCCGAAGAGATTTTGATGTGAAACCACTTGGATTGGCTTCCTTATTAAATTATCTTTCCATCCATATGTGGATCATCAAAAACAGAGTCCGGATGCGTCCTGGGTGACCAGTTTAAGGTAGACTGGTCCTGGATTCCGAGGCAGACTTGAACTTGAGTTGCTTTGGGCCTCCACCTCAGGGACTCAAACCGAATTAGCCTCGGGCCTCCTTCTTGACTTGGACACCCTTTCTAGCCTCCTTCCCCGCCATCCCATGTGCCAAACATGGTCATATGCATGGGTGTCATGTCCTCATCATCCTCCCCTTCTTGATGAAAAGACATCCTCGGTGTTGATTGTGCTTGAAACTGATCCTGTACAACATAAAGGAGAATGGGGTTGTTGTTATATCTGCCCTCTAAACGATCATAATCTTGTACAACAAAAGGAGAATTCATATTATTATGAATGTATACTCGATGTATCATATATTGTCCCTTGTTGTTATATCTGCTAATAACATGATATGTGTGTTTAGAAAACCAAGGCCAATCAGCATATTTAAAAAGGCTCTCTTCCAAACAATCTAGGTTACACAAAACATCAAATTCAATGTAACCCAAAGTATGTAAAGAAGACAACGGTTTGAACTCATCAATTTTAGTAGCAATATGAATAAGATGTTTATTTTCAGCACAAGTCACTGGTTCCGAAACATGCAAAACTGAAGCATCTTCAACCAATTCATCTTTGTCACAAGGAACATCAAGCAAATTTTCATGGGACAAAGATAAATCAAGAGAGGGTTCCACTAACAATTGCTCTATGATAGCATGGTTTGTGGAAAAATTTAGTACATTAAGATAATTTTCACCTTCTGTGAGTGTAGGACCATGGGCATTACCTGTGTTCTTAGCAGGAGTAATAGGTGCATGGTGAAGTGATGGTTCTAAATTTGCATATGAGGTTGTGAGCTCCTCATTTTCTTCCATGTCATCCTCTCGCTTATGTACATGATTCTATAGAAGATTAGTCATAGCAAGAGGAATAACAATAGACTCTTCCTCTAAATGGTGCACCTCAGCATACAAAGTCAAAACAGGAGGTGGATTAACAAAGGTTTCTCGCATAAGTAGTTTCATATCATTCCAAGTTTGAGGTTTATCAGAAGGATCTAAAGACTCCCACCAAGATAAAGCAGAATGTCACAAAACACTAGCTGCATTTTTACCTTCCTCCTTGGACACATAAAGTGAGTAGCAAATATGTTATCGATGGCAATTTCCCACTCCATGTACTCATCAGCACCTATACCATCATAAGTCAGTGGATACGAACAACCTATCATTGATAGAAGACAGCAAAAGACAACACAAAAGTATTATCCCTATCAAATGACTATGTGGTTGCAGTGGTGTCACTTTTCACAGCAAGTGGAAGCGTCTTACCAAGCTCTTACAAAGTTCTTACCAACACAAGCAGTGGATGGTACAACCGGTAGCTGGTTTGTGATACCTGTGAGGCAGTGGTACCGAGATTGCAAGGACCTTTTTTCTGTACTGATCTGAAGTATATATGTGGAGCTTGGGAGGCTTAAAATATGGTAGCAAGGAATACCAATAATTTAATTCAAAAATTGCAAGATTGAAAAGTAGTCCCAAGCTAATCTATGTCACCGACCTAAACTCGTCCTGGACCTAGTTCAAGCAAGCTACAATATAACTCAGCACAAAGACTCAAAAGACTACAAGCACTTCTGAATTTTTCTTCACTTTTTCCCACTTTTTATTTTTTTGTTCTTTTTTTTGGTGCGGCTTTTTTTTCTCTTTTTCTTTTTTTGTGCACCTTCTGCCTTTTCCTTTCCTTTCTTTTGTTTCTCAGAAGAACGCTACAATACAAATTATTTGAACACACAACTTGATATGCTCAAAGCTAGGCTAATAGAGTTATAAATGCACAACCACCCGACGATCAGATTCACGCGACAACAAGGATACTTGATCAAGACTCAAATAAACCAATGAACATGAGGACACACAAGGGACGACTGTTCAATAAAGCAAACTAAAATTAAAATATTGCAACGGCACAACGGGTGATAGGATAGGGAGAAAACAAAGATTAACACAAATATTTTTGTGGGGCAATTTTCTGGATTTATAGGACAAAGACAAAACAAAACTAGGGTAATGATAAACCTGACGGTAATACCTAAAGCTCTAATTACCACTTAATGGGGACGGGGATCCCTATCTTCCGTCAGGTGATGGTAACTATCGTTGTGGCGGAGAATGACACACCGATTCGGCTTCAGATCGAAAGATCGAACCCTGCAATCTTAGCACCATAGCTCCTCTGGTTATCAACCGAGTCACAGACCAGGTTGACCTCACCAAGAAGGCTATTCCGTGCCTGCACAACAAAGAACACAAGCAAGAATAAGAAAGAACGCAACCCAATTGTAGATGAATGATTAAACTCACGAAGTTGGGGTCTCACAAACCGATGAACGGCGAAACTATTCTTGACAGATTAATCTAAGCAAAACCCAAAACCTAATGACGGCGGCGGCATATGATTATAAAGGTCTTAGGGTCGTCGCCTACCCTGGACGCACCCCCTAACGGGCCCAAACACGATACACGGTCCAACGGATCAAAAGAAGGTGTCACAACACCCTGGCAGATTCTAGATGCAGACTTGTTTCGACGATTCCCATTGATTCCGAAGAGCTTTTGATGTGAAACCACTTGGATTGACTTCCTTATTAAATTATCTTTCCATCCATATGTGGATCATCGAAAACGGAGTCCGGATGCGTCTTGGGTGACCAGTTTAAGGCAGACTGGTCCTGGATTCCGAGGCAGACTCGAACTTGAGTTGCTTTGGGCCTCTACCTCGGGGACTCGAACCAAATTAGCCTCGGGCCTCCTTCTTGACTTGGACACCCTTTCTGGCCTCCTTCCCCTCCATCCCATGTGCCAAACATGGTCATATGCATGGGTGTCATGTCCTCATCAATATGCATAGTCGTCAGAGGTCGTTGGACAGTGACAAGTGCATATGGGTCCTATAATTTAGGAAAGTCTTTGTTGTATTGTTTTACAAAAACTTCAAAATGATTTGGGACAAATAGATATAACTTGTTAATTTGGTCCAAATTGCTTCTGGCTTATCTTATTTCATTCTCACCATTCCTTAATTGATTAAAAAGGCTTGTGTGGTAGAGTAGTAATCTTATTATGCCCTATATAAAAATAAATGTGGTTATGTACCTTATAAGTTTTGATGTTTTTGTTAGTAAGAACGATTCATGCATCATGATTAATTCACTTGTTACTTCCTTCACCCTGAGTCTGGACTAGGTAGTGAGTTTGGGTAAGTTATGTAATCCATCCTGGCTGCTCTTTAGATTTTGATCTGATGGTCTTAATTGGATTAATCTTGCTTCCTATAGTATGGCTCGCACCAAGGTAACGCCCTGTAAGTCTGTTGGACCTAAAGGAGTTCCTCGTCACTAGCTTGCCCCTAGAAATGACGGTGCTAGCAGTAGCAGCTCTAGGCCTGATCCCCAGGCAGAGATATAGAGGCTTTTAGCAGAGTTAGCACAAGCTACTAGGGATAGAGCCTTGGATACCATCCGGCTAGGCAAGTTAAAGGATCAATTGAAGTGTAGCACCACCGCTCATAAGAACTACGAGCGTATGTTAGTTCATATGGTGGAAGGGAGAAATGAGGCTTGGCATAGGGAAAATGTAGCTAGAGCTAGAGCACATGAACTAGAATTTTATGTAGAAGATTTAGAAGAACATAATACTACTTTACATGAAGAAGTCCATAGGCTGAGCAACCTCCTGGATCCAAATCATGAACCTCAAGCTAATGCAATGGACCCTGGTGTTGTCATTGCTGTGATGATGAACTTGAAGAAGAAGAAGAAGAAGAAGAAGATCCAGAAGAATTAGTGATGGTTGATGAAAGTGATAATGAAGGCGGAAATGTTTCCGGAATGGATACCGATCACGAGGTTTGATGTGGTTGAGGAGAAGAGTAGAGTTGTAAAATAGGGAATCTAGTTAAGTTAAGTAGTCTTGTTTAGGTGTGGGCTTGTGCTTAAATAAGTAACCCAATGTAATGTGTTTACAGTGAGCTCTTTTATATCTCAATAAAAGCTTGTGAGTAAAGTTTGGTTTGTTATGAACAGATGCCTCATACTCGTGCTTCGGATATTCCTGGTTCTTCGCATGAAGAGGGTGGTGTTCCTGATCCACCACCAGTTTCGCCAACTTTAGCTGATGCTATAGCAGCACTGGTCCATGTGACCATAGAAAATGCTTGATTGCTTCGAGAGATAGCTCAGAGTAATCAGAATGTGGTGCAAGGAAACCGTGGCCGAAATCATAACAGGCAGGAGGCTACGTATATTGATTTTACAGATACAAGACCACTAGTGTTCACTAAGGCAGATGAGCCACTAGAGGATGATGATTGGCTTCGGTCCATGGAGCAGAAATTTGATCTTATTCCATGCATGGAGATGCAGAAACCTGTGTTTGCTGCCCAGCAACTTAGAGGTGCAGCAGGTGCCTGGTGGGCAAATCTAGTGGCTATGCAACCAGCTACATTCCAATAACTTGGGCTGAGTTCCGTACTGCCTTTAGAGCTCATTATATTCCAGAAGGAGTGATGGCCTTGAAGCTGGATGAGTTCCTTGCTTTGAAGCAAGGGGATCAAACGGTTATGCAATATGTGGGTAGATTCAATCACCTGTCACAGTATGCATCTGAACATGTCAATACAGATGCCAAGAAAAAGAAATGGTTCATGAGAGGACTGAATACCAAATTACAGACAATGATGACTACATGTGCCAATGTTACTTATCATGAGGCAGTGAATATTGCAATTGCTTCTGAGTAAAAGTATCGGCAGCATAAGGAGATCAAGAAAAAGAAGAGTGTGCCATCTGGATCTTTTGGTGGAAATCAAAAGAGGCAAAAGATAATCTATCATCCAGTCAACCATTATTGTCCTCCTTATCGTCTGCCGCAGTTTCAAGCCAGGCAACAGTCAAATGTCCATCCTACTATAACCTACCCGTAGTCCCAACAGACAAATGCTCCTGGTGGCAATGCTCCAACGTCCCAGGGTCACAATTATCCATGTTACAATTGTGGAAGGACCAGTCATTTCTCCAGGGAATGTCCATATCCCAAGTAGGCTAATCAAAATTATCAGAAGGCCCCTGCCAATCAACAATAGGGTCAAGCACAGAACAAGAATCACAATCAGAATGCTCAGAAGGGCAAAGATGAGCGAAAGACAGGACGGGTGTTCTATATTCAAGCTGAAGAAATTCAGGAAGGGGAGCCAGTGATGATGGGTATGTTTCCTATTGCCGATCACCCTGCTGTTATGCTTTTTGATTCTGGTGCATCTCATTCATTCATCAATAGAACCTTTGTCATAAAGCATGTAATTCCAATTGGGGAAACAAAGGAAAGTTTTTTTATACAGTTGCTCAGGGGACGTCTATGTACTAAGGAAATGGTATACCAGGTACCCATAAACCTGGGTGGGCATATTTTTCCCACTACCATGATTATTCTCAAGGATCAAGATATAGATGTGATCTTGGGAATGAATTGGATGTATCAGCATAAGGCTATTATAGATGCTTTGCATAGGACATTAAGGGTGAGTTTGCTTGATAGTAATTCTTAGCTTCTTATCCAACTTCCTACCTTAAGAAGATCAGTGGAAAGAGTTTGTGCAACTTTTGTCAAGGAGGTTAGGGATATCCCAGTAGTTTGTGAATTCCCTGATGTTTTTCCTAAGGATTTACCCAGTCTACCACCAGATAGGGATGTTCAGTTTAACATAGAGTTAAAGCCTAGAATAGCTCCGATCTCTCGGAGAGCTTATAGGATGCCTCCCAAGGAATTAGCCGAGTTGAAGACTCAGTTGCAAGAGTTGATTGAGAAAGGATTTATTCAACCTAGTTCATCACCTTGGGGATGTCCTACAATTTTTGTGAAAAAGAAAGATGAGACCCTGAGGTTATGTGTTGACTATCGTCCATTGAATGAAATAACCATTATGAATAAGTATCCCTTACCTCGGATAGACTTGCTTTTTGATTAACTAGCCGGAGCCAAAGTTTTCTCCAAGATTGATTTAAGGTCAGGCTATCATCGAATCAAGATTAAACCTGAAGATATTCCCAAAATGACATTTACCACGAGATATGGATTATATGAATACTTGGTAATGTCTTTTGGTTTGACAAATGCCCTATCTCATTTCATGTATCTGATGAATTCAATGTTCATGCCTGAGCTAGACAAGTTTGTGGTGTTTATTGACGATATCCTAGTTTATTCCAAAAATAAGAAGGAACATGCGGAACATCTCAGAATTGTCCTGACCCGCTTAAGAGAACATCAACTATATGCCAAATTCAGTAAGTGTGACTTCTGGCTTAAGGAAGTATAGTTTCTTGGACATGTCTTGTCAGCTGAAGGAGTTGCTGTTGATCCAAGCAAAGTTAAGGATGTGCTTGACTAGAAACCGCCTACCACTGTTCATCAGGTTCGGAGTTTTCTAGGAATGTCGGGGTATTACCGTCGTTTTATTCTAGATTTCTCTAGAGTATCCAAGTCCATCACTAGGTTGTTGAAGAACCAAGCCAAGTTTGTCTGGTCATCTGAATGTGAAGAAGCTTTCTAGACTTTGAAGAGACTATTAATCACTGCACCAGTATTAGCCCAACCTGATATCGAGAAGTCATTTGACGTTTATTGTGATGCTTTGGGTATTGGCATTGGATGTGTATTGATGCAAGAAGGCCGAGTTATTGCCTATGCTTTCAGACAACTCAAGCAACATGAAGAGCACATTATCCCACTCATGATGTAGAGTTAGTAGTAGTTGTCCATGCTCTAAAGATTTGGTGGCATTACCTGCTTGGTAATACGTGCCATATTTACATAGATCATAAGAGTTTAAAGTATATCTTTACTCAATCGGATTTGAACATGCGGCAAAGAAGATGGTTAGAATTGATTAAAGATTATGACTTGGAGGTACATTACCATCCTGGTAAAGCAAATGTAGTTGCAGATGCCCTTAGTCAAAAGAGCCATTGCAATTGTTTGACAGTAAGAACAATGGGTTTGACTTTATGCCAAGAAATGGAAAAGTTGAGTATAGAGGTAATTCAACAAGGTAGTTTGGCCAATATAACTATTGAAGCCACTATTCAAGATCAGATTATTGCTGCTCAGAAAGAAATCAAGGGTATAGCCCATATCAAAGAAAGAATCAAGAATTTGAAAGCGGAATGCATCAAAGTAGATGATGAAGGTGTGTTATGGTTCAAGGATCACTTAGTGGTACCAAAGGTTCTGGAGTTGCGACAGACAATTCTTGAAGAAGCACATGCTACTAGGCTATCTATTCATCCGGGAAGTAATAAGATGTACCATGACTTGAAACAAAGGTTTTGGTGGACCAAAATGAAGATAGAAATTGCCCGGTATATAGCCAAGTGTGATACTTGTCAAAAGGTGAAAGCTATACATTTGAGGTCTGCTGGAGAGTTACAGCCATTACCTATTCTAGCTTGGAAGTGGGAGGACATTAGTATGGACTTTATTGTTGGTCTACCCAAGACATCAAAAGGTTTTGACTCAATATGGGTCACTGTAGATCGACTAACTAAGTCAGCACATTTTCTTCCAGTCAAGAGTATATATCCTACTATCTAGTATGCCAAGATGTATCTAGCAAGAATCATGAGCCTACATGGAGTACCAAAGACCATAGTGTCAGATCAGGGTACACAGTTTGTCTCCAGCTTTTGGAAACACTTGCATACTTCGTTAGGTACCAAACTACTGTATAGTACAGCTTATTATCCACAAACCGATGGTTAGACTGAAAGGGTCAATCAAGTACTTGAAGATATGTTAAGGTGTTGTGTCCTTAACTATTCCAAGAAGTGGGATGAATGTCTGCCTTTGGTTGAGTTCTCATACAACAATAGTTATCAGGAGAGCATTAGAATGGCTCCATTTGAAGCACTCTATGGTCGTAGATGCAGAACATCACTGAGTTGGTCTGAGCCCGGAGAAAGAAGATTCTTTGGAGTTGACCTTGTGAAAGAAACAGAAGACAAGGTTAGGCAAATACAAAATAATTTGAAGATAGCTCAGTCCCAACAAAAGAGTTATGTAGATAAACGACGTAGGCCTTTAGTGTTTAACAAGGGAGATTTTGTATATCTGAAGGTATCACCAATGAAGGGAGTTACCCATTTTGGTGTTAAAGGCAAGTTGGCACCTCGATATATTGGGCCATTTCAAATTTTAGAGAGGTATGGAAAAGTGGCATATCGCTTGAAGCTACCCGAACATCTTTCAATTGTGCATGATGTGTTCCATGTTTCTCAATTAAAGAAATGTCTCTGAGTGCCTGAGCAGAATGTTGAGGTTGAAGGAGTGGAACTTGGACCTGATTTGACCTATTCTGAGTATCCTATCTGAGTTCTGGATCAGAAAGATCGTGTCACACGAAGAAGGACAATCAAGTTTTACAAGATACAATGGAATCAACATTCCGAAGAAGAAGCTACTTGAGAATCCGAAGATTACTTGCTAGAAAAATTTCTAGAGTTTCTTGCGTCACTATAGAGTAATGTTGGTTGAGCTCGGTTGTTACGAATTGTGTTTTGTAAAGGGACCTCAGTTGTTTTATGGACAGGTTTTGGGTGTTTTTGGACTGACATGTTTCCTTTTCCATTAATTACCCTATGGCTTTGAATCTTGGGACGAGATTTCTTTTAGGGGGAAGGATTGTAACACCTCGGGTGTTTAAATACTAAAACCTGCCATATCATCATATGCATTGCAAAGCATTTGGCATTTAGTGAAAATTTTGATATGCATACACTAAAACAAGTTTACCTTTATGTGGTATGTGTTGAATTGTATTGTTTGAATCAAGTTCAAAATTTGGTTTGGATTTGAATTTTCAAGAAAACCCTTATTTTTAGTATTTAAATTCTACCCTGAAAACTCATTTCAAAATCTAAGCACATTTTGGGGTTGAGCCTTAAAGCAAAAGTGTAGAGCTTGTCAAGTTACACAAAGTTTGTTTTTTGGAGTTTTCAAAGTTTTTATGAAAAATTTGAAGTAATTTGAAAAGGCGAAATTCTTTAAAAGTCCTCTAATTGAATTCAAAAGTTCATTTCAAAATGTAGACCGAATTAGGGGGTGGTTATAAAAGCAAAGTTGTAGAACTTTGGATTTTGAGCAACTTTTATTTTTGGAGATTTTTGAGTTGTTATACAAATTTGGGAGTAATTTGGATTTTAAAACGAATGGCAATTCTATAAATATGGTGAATAGTGCCACGACCACCGCCCCACCGCCGGCGACCTTCTGCTCGGTTCCAGACACGCCTGTGGCTGCTCTTGGCTTCGCATTGGCGTGGAGAAGGCAACTGCATGTCGTCTCCTTGATCCCTTGGCTGCTCTATAAAGCTCAGACGCCGTCGCCGTTCTTCCTTTCTTTGCTCTGTTTTCCCGACGTCGCCGATCATGTCCGTCGAGCCCTCGCCGTTGAACTAGCGTCTGTGCCGTTGCACCAAAGCACTCAATAGCTTCACCTACTCCTTTCGTGCCTAGTCATCCAACTGTGGTCACTTGATTTCACCGAGAATCGTTGCTAGCCGCCTTTCTTCCTCGCGGCCAGCAACCTCTCTGTCGTGCTTGCGCCGTCGTGGCCAGCGCTCTCCGGTGAGCCTTTGCTCTTGCTCAGTGCACCTCTAGCTCTGCCTTGTTCTAGAGATGCTCTATGACTAGTTGATTGCTCATTTTGTCCATCACAGTCGCCTAAGCACCGCCGTCGCCGAAGTTTGCTCCGCCGTGGCCGCTGTGAACGTCGACCCACGTCACCATTGCTTCTCCGGTCTCGCTCTTGGCTCCAACGTGTTCGTGGTGAGCTACTGAATCTTCCTGTGCCTTTTGTTTACACTCTACTAGCCTTGTTTCGCCAATGTGGTGTCGTCGAGCCGTCGCGTCCGCCATGGCCGACGTCAAGCTCGTAACTCGTTATAATTGCTCAAGCTAGTGCCTTCAAGCGATGCGGGGTGGTGTGGGGAGTGTTTTGGTACTTTGGCCATTGCCGTTGGTCTCACCATCGGTGAGTTTTCGTTGGTCAACGCCGTCGCCATCGTGGTCAAAGCGGGAGGTCGGGGATGACATGTGGGGTCACCCTGTCAGCGACTCTGTAGTTGAAAAATGAATTTTTTCTATTTTTAGAAATGTTTGAATAGTGTTGTAATTTGTTATTTTTGTGTAGATTTATTTAGAGCTCCAAAAATTATGAACATTTTTGTGTGGCCTCTCTGTGATGTATATTATTTAATAAAAATATGAAATGTTGTTTTTCAGTACTTTTTGAATGTGATAAAAATTGCTCAATTAATTAATAAATGGGTTTCCATGATTTTTCTGGGCTTAATTAATTATCCAAAAATTTTGAAAATTGTTTTGCCACTTAGTTATCATGTGATGAACATTTACAAAAAATTTGAGCTCAATTGGAATAAGTTGATTTATTTCAAAATTTTGAATTAAATAATTAATTCATAAAAGTAAATAGTAACCTTTAATGATTTAGGTTTTGTTTGAAATTTTGGATTGAGTGATGACCTTGAATCATTAGTTGGTAATGATCCTTGGCAATTGATGTATGTGTTACGAAAAAGATTTAGTTAGTTTGACTTACAACTGTACCGCGAAGGAAAGTTGTATTCGAATTGTTAATTTTGCATCCATCATCAAGCATCATGTTTCGTATCCCGCATCATGTTAAACGTGGCATTGTTACTACGTGTAGTGAACGAAGGTGAACATGTGGTAGTTAATCAAGTTGCGGAGGAGGTTAATCCGTCTGTTGAGGTCGGATCTGATACTCGTGGAACGTCGCAGGAACCTAACTTTTCCATCAACTAAGGCAAGCCCCGGATGCATTTAACCCTACCTTGTGTTTTACAAATTTTATCGCTTTTGCTTTTCTATACTGCATTAACTGATTAGGAGTCAAGTGGAAACCTAATTGGTGCATCACTAACCTTGTTTTTCCATATCTACCTTGATTACCTGTTTTATCTGTAATTGTCTAGTTATGCTTAGACATGCTTAGTCGGGTGATTATCTGTCACCTGAGAATTTTAAATGGATCTTTGGTTACTTATGTTATCATGAGATATGAGCACGGAAGTAATAAATCTAGACCGGGCGGACTCGGTGTGTGAGAGCCACAAGACATGGAGGTCTTATGAGCGGCTTCTTTCTGCCTATGTCGATTAAGGTCCATCCGTTATTGAATTGCATGAGGTGAGACTTTGTAGTACTAACCACATACTCCGATAAGCCTTAACTCGGCTATTATATTATGAGAATGGCTACTCGTGCACTAGGAGTGAAGGGATGGCGGGAATAGCATGTACCCACGTGGCAATGGACTGGATTGGTGGAGTACTGTATTCTCGGGTGGCGCGGACCCGTTCTTGTTTTAGAAGATCCGAGGGTAGGTTGATATATGTAAGTTAGGGACCTGCATATGTCGTGTGGTCTGGAATCCCCAGCTGGGTTAATAATCGGTTCCAATCGTCGTTGCTCCTTGGTTATGGAGACTCAACTCACTGTTTATCATCATAGTTAATAACTAAAACTTGAGTAAGGATTAAGAAAGTGCTGGGTATGAAGTTTCATGATCTCATTACGGATCATGTCAGCTTTGTATATGATCGTTTGTAGATGAAAATGTTGATATAAAGAATTTTGCTAAAGAGCTTTTACGCAAAAGAACTTTGATTATTGTTAAAGCCATACCTTGAATCCCTAAGCCTGCATTCCTGAGTCTTCTTAGTTTTTATTTCGGTTAAGTCTTGTTGAGTAGTTTTGTACTCAGGGTTCATTGACCCTTGTCGCAGGTGAGCCTCATGAGCAGGTCTATTTTGGACCTTGCTGCATGACTGTTGTTCCTGTCGATGACGATAAGTGAAAGTGTGATCCTTGGGCAGGATGCTTATTTTGTGTGTTATGTTTATGTTAATTATGCCACTCCACTACTACTATGGTTTGTAATAATTATCGAACTTAGTTTGTAAGGTTTGAAAAAAAACTGGTTTGTAAATTAAGTTATCGTAAGACTTCCGCTATTTTACTCTGATGTATATATTTGAATAAATGTTGTAATACTGCAATGACTCTGTAATGTGATCCTTCTCAGAAATCGTGGATGATTTAGGGTTCCCCGAGGACACTCGACAGTCTTCCTAAGTTACCAGGAACATATGCATAGTCGTCAGAGGTCATTGGACAGTGACAAGTGCATATGGGTCCTATAATTTAGGAGGTTCTGCCACATGTTGGTCGCTGGCGAAGACACCTATTGGCACCGGCTCTCGACCGGATGCCGCCTTCACAAGTGCGTTAGCCGCCTCATTGAGGCACCTCGAGATGTGATTGAGTTCGAGGCCGTCAAACTTGTCCTCCATCCGTTGGACTTCTTGGTAGTACATAGCCATCTTGGCGTCATGGTAGCTTGACTCCTTCATGACTTGGTTAACGACCAGCTGAGAGTTGCCCTGAATGTCGAGGCATCGGATGCCCAACTCGATGGCGATGCGCAAGCCATTGACGAGTGCTTCGTATTCGGCCACATTATTTGATGTGGGGAAATGGAGCCAAACCATGTACCTCATGTGGACCCCGAGAGGTGATACGAATACCAGCCCTGCATCAACGCCCTTCTTCATCAGCTATCCATCGAAGTACATCATCTAGTACTCTTGATCGATGATCGCCGGTGGTGTCTGGACCTCGGTCCACTCTACGATGAAATCAGCCAACACCTGGGACTTGATCGCCGTTCGGGGAGCATACGCGATGCCTTGATCCATCAGCTTGAGCGCCCACTTTGTGGTACTTCTTGTGGCATCCTGGCTATGGATGACCTCATCGAGGGGGAACGACGTCACTACTATCACAGGGTGTGACTCAAACTAATGGCATAGCTTCCTCTTGGTGATGAGGACGGCATATAGGAGCTTCTAGATTTGGGAGTAGCGGGTTTTGGAGTCAGACAGTACCTCACTAATGAAGTACACAGGGCGCTGTACCTTGAGGGCGTGCCCCTCTTCTTCCCACTCTACTACCAGGGCGGTGCTGACCACTTGTGTGGTGGCCACTATGTATAGCAGGAGGGATTCTCCATCGCTTGGAGGAACTAGGACCGGGGCTTTTGTCAGAAGTAGTTTGACCATGTCAAGCGCCTCCTGGGCCTCGGCTATCCACTCAAAGCGGTTAGCTTTCTTCAGGAGTTGATAAAGGGGGAGTCCTCATTCGCTGAGGTGTGAGATGAATCGGCTGAGGGCGGTGAGGCACCCTACGACCCGTTGAACCCCCTTTATGTTCTGGATTGGGCCCATCCTTGTGATGGCTAAGATTTTCTCCGGGTTGGCTTTGATGCCATGCTCGGAGACAATGAAGCCGAGCAGCATGCCCCTTGGGACCCTAAAAACACATTTCTTGGGATTGAGTTTAATGCAATTTGCCCAGAGTTTCGCAAAGGTTTGCTTAAGATCGGCGACAAGGTGGCCAGCCCATTTGGACTTAACTATGATGTCGTCGACATAGGCCTCAACGGTCCACCCAATGAGGTCCCCGAAGCAGTTGAGCATACAGCGCTGGTAAGTGGCCCCAGCGTTTTTTAGACCGAATGGCATTGAGATGTAGCAGAATGATCCGAAGGGGGTGATAAAGGACATCATGAGCTGGTCGGACTCTCTCATCGCGATTTGGTGATAGCCAGAGTACGCATCAAGAAAGCAAAGGGTTTCGCACACTGAGGTAGAGTCAACTATTTGGTCTATGTGCGGCAAAGGAAATGGGTCCTTTGGGCACGCCTTGTTGAGGCCCGTATAGTCAACACACATCCTCCATTTGCCATTCTTCTTTCGTACAAGGACAGGATTGGCTAACCACTCTGGGTGGTGTACTTCCCTGATGAACCCGACGGCCAACAGTTTCACTATCTCCTCACCGATGGCCCTGCGCTTTTCCTCATCGAAGCGGCATAGGCGTTGCTTCACCGGCTTGGAGCCTGGATGGATCTTTAGGGTATGCTTGGTGACCTCCCTCGAAATGCTTGGCGTATTCGAGGGTTTTCACGCAAAGATGTCTTTGTTGTCGCGAATGAAGTTGACGAGCGTGCTTTCCTATTCAGAGGAGAGCGTGGTACCAATGCGTACCGTTTTACCCTCGGAGCTGTTAGGATCTATGAGGACCTCCTTGGAGCCCTCGATCGATTCAAACGACCTAGTCGACCTCTTTGCATTGGGCACTCCTTCGGCGACCTCCTCCTTGAGGGCGGCGAGCTCCCCGGAGGCGACGATTGCCATGGCGTGGCCACAACACTCGACCTTGCACTCATAGGCGCATTGGAAGGAGGTGCCGATGGTGATGACCCCACAGGGGCCTAGCATCTTCAGCTTGAGGTACGTGTAGTTGGGGATGGCCATGAACTTTGCATAGCATGGACGTCCTAGGATGGCGTGGAAGGTTCTGGGGAACCCTACTACCTCGAAGGTGAAGCTCTTAGTCCTATAATTGAACTGATCCCCAAAGGTAACGGGCAGGTCGATCTGTCCGAGTGGCATGGCCTACTTTCCGAGGACGACACCGTGGAAAGGTGCTCAGATTGGGTGGAGGTGTGTTTGGTCTATGCCCATTACATCGAGCGTCTTTGCGTACATGATGTTGAGGCCACTGCCTTCGTCCATTAGAACTTTGGTGAGGAGCTTTGGGCCGATGATTGGGTCGACGACAAGCGGATACCTTCCTGGGTGTGGGATGGCGTCTGGATGGTCGGTCCGATCGAAGGTTATGGCGGACTCCGACCACCAGAGAAAAAGAGGTGTGGCCGGCTGGGCCATGTAGACTTGGCGGCGTGCGATCTTCTGATGATGTTTGGAGTCGTAGGCCGTTGATCCTCTAAAGATCATAAGGTAGCCATTTGGTGTTGGAAAGCCATCGTCCATCTCCTCGGTGTCGTCTGTAGCAGGGGCAGGTTCCTTCCCCTGTTCCCCTTTGTTGGAGCCTTTGGACAAGAACTTCTGCATGAGGCTATAGTCCTTGAGCAGATGCTTTACGGGAAAGGCATGGTTCGGGCATGGCCCCTTGAGCATTTTCTTGAAGTGGTTCGGAGCACCTTATGCGAGCTTCCGACCACCCTTGCAGTCAGCAGCAACCATGAGTGGGTCCTTGTGCCGTTGCTTCTTGTTTTTCTTTTTGGTGGAACCATTGGAGGTGCCTTCACTGGCACCCTTGTCCCACCTTGCCTTGCCCTCGAGGCAATCAAAGATCGCTCTGACCACCTCTTCTCCTGAGGCATGGCTAGTGGTGATGTCTAGGAGCTCCTTGGTGGTCCATGGGCCCTTGCATCCCAGCTTATGAACCAAGGACTTGCAGGTCGTTCTAGATAGGAAGGCTCCTATCATGTCGGCATTGGTGATGTTGGGAAGCTCGTTGCACTACCGGGAGAAGCGTCGAATGTACCCATGAAGGGTCTCACTGGCCTTCTGGCGATAGTTCTTGAGGTCCCATGGGTTCCCAAGGCGTTTGTACATTCCCTGGAAGTTTCCCACAAAGATCTTTAGATCCGCCCAACTCTAGATTGCGTTGGACGGTAGGTGTTCCAACCATGCCCGAGCCAAATTGACCAAGAATAGTGGAAGGTTGTGGATAATGAAGTCATCATTATCCGCAACACCGGCTTGATAGGCAAGCCAATAGTCTTCAAGCCAAAGCCCGAGGTTTGTCTCCCTAGAGTACTTAGGGATATTAGTAGGTGGTCGATACCTTGGTGGGAATGCAGCGTTGAGGATGTGCCGGCTAAAGGCCTAAGGCCCTGGGAGATCGGGGCTTGGGCTTTGGTCCTCGCCGTTGTCATAGCGTCTACCGTGTCGAGGATGATAGCCACAGCAGGCTCCTTCCCTTGGGTCACTGTAGGCACGTCTGCAGGCGTCGAGGGTGCTACATGCGTCATGGTTGTGGCCGAGACGTTGATGCACTGGGATTGCAGCGTGCTGCCCGTTGCCTTGTGGCGCCTGGTGGACGGATGTGTCCCTGGCGTACGCTGGCTAGTGTCGGGCTCATGTCACCAAGACAATGAGATCTCCACCTACTATGCTGCCGCATGCTCAAGTAGCGTGCGGATTTCGTGGTGGGCCCAGCGATCCTCGGGTGTCGTAGCCTCTAGAAGGCAATGGAGCAAGGCCGTTGCGGCAGCAATATTCTAGCTCGCCCAAGCAAAGTGGGGAAGGGTTTCATCATCGGCGATGATCCTTCGGTTTACGTCATAGGCCACGGCGCGTGCGTGCCCTCCATCTCCATGGCGCTTGATCTCCTCGTCGATCTTCTCATACTCCCGAACAAGCTGTTGCCCGGCTTTGTCTATTTCCCGCTTTCGAGCTCTTAGCTGCTCCACCCCAATGTGAGGTGGGACGGCTGTCCCCCTCTCGGTTGTGCCACCGCGGTTGCCTCCTAGGGTAGTCTCCTCTGTGGAGATGCTTTTCGACGTGTCCCTTGGAGGTTTCTGCCATGAAACATTCCCAGGAGGGATGATGGCTCCCCCTACTGGAGTTAGAGCTAGAGTCTGACCCCAGCCCCTCTACGAGGAGGCTATGGAGGGATTCTGTAATGCTTTCGATCATCCCTATGAACTTGTTGTTCGAGGGGGACAAGATCATGCGCTGTGCCACAAGGTGGCTAACGGTCACCACGGTGTTGCGGAGACCGACCGGAAACACGGTCGGGGCGCTTCGTGCAGAGTGTTCCGAAGAGAGGGTGAGGCAGTGCGGGTCCTCCCTAGACGGCTATGGTCCAAGGGAGAAGACGGGCTAGCACTCAAGCCTCCCGTTGTTGAAGTTGACGGAGGGGAGAGACTGGATGGCCACGTGGGCCAGCGCCAACTCTCCTCCCAGTGTGACAATGAAGTCTAGGTCACCAAAACGCACATGTGCGCCTAGAACCCAACTGATTGCATGGTTAGCCATCTGCGATCTGATTTGGAATGCGCAAAGAGCCCCTACCTAGCGTGCCAACTGTCGGTGTTTTGAACAAACACCGGCTAGTAAATTTATGATTGTTGCGCGTTAGGCCCGGATGGTGCACTAAAGGACATGAGGTTTATACTGGTTTGGGCTGAATGTCCCTATGTCCAGTCTACTGCTGCTACTCGTGTTATTAGTGCTGAAAATTTTTCATAGTAGGGGGTACAAATAGTCGGGAGAGGGACGAGTCCCAAGTCTCTGAGGGAATGATCAAAAAGGTCACCGAGAGCTTGGTCGCTGCGCAGCCGTGTGTGAAGTATCGTGTGTGTGTTGAACTTATCTCTCCAGAGTCGGTCCCTTTGGTGGGGGGCCCTGCCCTTCCTTTTATAGACCAAGGGGGGAGCAGGGGTTATAGATCAGAGAAAGAGGAAAGTATCAAAGGTATTGAAGGTCCTTCGAGGGAGCTAGGTCTTCCTTTTTCCTGTGCCTACCCTACTTAACACGGCAGACCATGTCAGAGGTGGCATGTTCGCTGATCTTTGTAGGCCATGCCCTAGCCTTTTTTAGCAAGTGGGTGCGTCCCATCCTACGCTGGTGGATGGTGCGGCGTGCTGGAGAGCCGAGCTATGACCCCTCAGGGAGTAACAGGGGAAGTGACAATACGCCTGCCACTGTAGATGAGGTGATTCCTATCTTGGACCGTAGTGGCTATCGTATGCCTATGTTAGTATCCATGCCCGAGGACTGAAGGTGGTGCCTACTACACTGTGGGACAAAAGTCAGCGCCTACAACACTATTCAGGCACTGTTACGTTAGAAAGGGCCTAAAGCGCCCGTCCCATCGTAAACCGATGGTACCTTCCTACAGGCGTGCAGGGCATGGTCCTCGATACTGCGTTTGACTTGAATGTCCTATCATACCCGGTGCTTATCATTATGAAGGGGCAGGGTGTGATCGTCGGGTGAGACAGAGCCCATCCTTGGGTGTCGGGAGGGGCGGAGCCAGCCCTTAGGGGTCGGGTGCGGCGGAGCCCGCCCTCAGACGTCGAGAGATGTGGAGCTAGCCCCTAGTCATCGGGTGAGGTGGAGGCTAGCCCTCGGGGGTCGGGCGAGGCAGAGCCTATCCTCGGGGGTCTGGCGAGGTGGAGCCCTCCCTCGAACGTCAGGTGAGGCGGAGCTAGCCCTTAGCCGTCGGGTGAGGCAGAACCAACCTTCCGTCGCCTAGGCCAGAAGAGTAGCAATGCTCTTGTCTAACTAGAAGCGTCAACGTTCGATGGTTATTAGTCCTTCCTCATTGGGTACCCCAGTATTAGGTCCCCGACACCTTCATATGATGATCTTTTCAAATTGCTAAACCAATACACTAAGATCATTAGAAAGACTAGAGCTAAGAATGACAAGCTAGAAGCTAAGAATGATTCTCTTTTAGCTAAATGTGATATAGCAGAAAAGGCTAGTGTTGGGCTTAGAGAAGCAAATGATGCTATGTCATCCAAACTCAAGGAGCTCAAATCCTCTAAGAAAGAGCTTAAAGAAAAACATGATAAACTTGAGAGGATACATAATGAGCTCATCACTAGCCATAATATGCTAAAAGAAGAATATACAACTCTCAAGATCAATCATGATAATCTTGTTATCGCTCAAGAATTTTTATCCAATGAGCCACATGATGCTACTAACAATGTTGTTAAGATTGATATAGCTACATCATGTGATGATTTAATTGTTGAGAGCATTGAGCAAGGACCTAGTGGCAAAGGTAAGCAAGTGGTTGAAACCGACAACTATGATGAGTATGTCAAGCTCAAGCATGATAATGAAAAGCTCAAGAAAGATCTTGAAGAGCTCAAAACCACCAACACTATAGTGTTAGAAACTCTTGATCATGATGGTGATTTGATTCTTGAGAATGAGAAGCTCAAAGAAGAGAACAAGAGACTCAAGGAAGAGAAAAATGATGATGCGCTCAAAGAAGAGAACAAGAAGCTCAAGTTAGAAAAAGAACATCTCAAGATTGGATTGAGCAAGTTCACAAGAGGCAAGCATCTTCAAAGTGAGTTACTAATGAACACCATCATAAAGATGAATAGAAGTGGCATTGGGTACTTGGCAAACCAAGAGAAGAAGGCTCAAGCTCAACAACAACAACACAAGTCAAAGCCAAAGCCAAAGAGGTGTTTTGAGTGTGGACAAGAAGGTCACTTTGCCCATGAGTGTCAAACTCCACCACCATAACCCTTGCCCAAGCATGCTAGACCCTTTGCTTTCAATGCTCATTATATGCTTAGAAAGGACTCTACTGGAAAGATGAAAGTTATGTTCTTAGGACCTCCCAACAAGAATAGGTCTAAGAAAATTTGGGTAGCAAAGTCACTTGTTGAGAAAGTGAAGGGCCCTCAATAAGTTTGGGTTCCTAAACAAGCTTGATCTCTTGTGTGTAGGTGAACTACAAGACCAGTGGAAGTCATTGGATAATTGATAGTGGTTGCACTCAACATATGATCGGTGATCCTCGTATGTTCACCTCCCTAGATGAAGAAGTAGATGGATAAGAAAAAATCACATTTGGAGATAATTCAAAGGGCAAAGTCAAAGGATTGGGCAAAGTGGCAATATCAAATGATCATTCAATCTCAAATGTACTATATGTTGCTTCATTGAGTTTCAATTTGCTATCCGTTGGTCAATTGTGCGATCTTGGCTTTCAATGCCTATTCATCAAGAAGGAAGTGGTTGTATCTAAGAAGGATGATGATCAAGTGATATTCAAGGGATTTAGATCAAACAACCTATATCTAGTGGATTTCACCTCCGAAGATGCTAACTTGAAGACTTGTCTATTCACCAAAACATCACTTGGGTGGCTATGGCATAGAAGACTTGCTCATTTTGGGATGAGCTCACTCAAGAAGCTAATGAAGAATGAATTGGTGAGAGGGTTGAAGGATGTGAAGTTTGAGAAGGATAAGGTCTGTAGTGCATGTCAAGCCGGCAAACAATTGCAAACACTCATCCTACAAAAGCTTTCATGTCAACCACAAGAGTGCTAGAGCTCCTTCACATGGACCTATTTAGACCAACAACATACAAGAGTTTGGGAGGGAATCTTTATTGTCTTGTGATTGTTGATGACTACTCAAGATACATATGGGTGTTCTTCCTTCATGACAAATCTGATGTTGCATCATGCTTCAAAAAGTTTGACAAGAGAGCACAAAATAAGTTTGAGGTGAAGCTCAAGAAGATTAGAAGTGATAATGGGAAAGAATTTGACAACACAAATATTGAAGCCTATTGTGATGAAGTTGGGATCAAGCATGAGGTCTCCGCAACATATACTCAATAAAATGGTGTAGTCTAGAGAAAGAACTAGACATTAATCACACTAGCAAGAACAATGCTTGATGAGTACAACACACCCGAAAGCTCTATGGGCTGAAGCTATCAACACTGCATGTTATTGTGGTAGAACCTCCTAAGGAATCGAGCCCACGTGCACCTATCGTTGTCTTGACAGACCTCGGATAGCGTATATGAGTTCCCAACAACTCAATAGGTCTGTCGGGTGTCCTCGGGAAACCCGAATCATCCACGATTCTCTTTTTAAACAGGATCCCAATCACAGACATTGCATATTACAATAGTTTATTCAAATATATACATCAAAGTAAAGATAGCGGAAGTCTTAAGGTAACATAGTTTACAAACCAGTTGTTTTCAAACTTACAATACCATAAGTGTCATACAACCATAGTAGCGGGATAATATTACATTAACTTTATTTATCATACAAACTAGTGCCTAGTCCAAAGGCCATTCATCACTCCTCATCGTCATTGACTTCAAACACAGACATGCAACAGGGACCAAAACAAGCCTGCGCATGCGACTCACTTGCAACAAGGGTTAACAAACCCTGAGTACAAAGGTACTCAACAAGACTAACCCGACGTAAAAGGGTGTAAGACTTTTAGAGATGCAGTTGTTGGGACAAGGTAAGGATGTAGCAAGATTCAAAAGTTCTTTGCCAAAAACTTACTATTCTTATTCTATTTTCAAGTTTTACCCCTAAGCCCTTTTAGTTCATTATCTCAACTAAATGTACATTTCCCATATTACATTCCTTCTCATTCCATTCTTTTCTCATATTTTAGTAATTCATCAGTCCTGCATTGCTTCTGTAATGAATCGAGTCTCCATATCCATGGAGCACCAGCAATTCGAATTGATTCAAGTCCCAGCTGGGGATTCCTTATCACACGACATATGTAGAACTTAATCTTGCATATATCAACCTCACTACCGGATCCTCCTATACTAAGCCATCTCCATGCCACCCGAGAGCACAGCACACCTCAAATCCGGCCACATTCTAGCCACGAGGGTACACGCTACTCCCACCATCTCTCCACTCCTAGTGCATGGGCATTCGTCTTAGTATCGGATTAGCTGAAGTAGGCTTACCGGAGTATGTGATCAGTACTACAAAGTGTCTCGTTCAGAAGATCCACAATGAGTGGCCTTTAAGTGACATAGTCAGCAACATTACCCAACATTCAAGATAAGTCACCCAACTAGTCTCTAGTTCATTCTACCTTCTTTCTTTCTTTGGCCAGTATGCCATCTTTGATTGTATCAAAACTTTTACTTTGAAAGCCTACCATTAAGCATACTAAGCATTCTACGTCTTTGTAAATGAAATCATCTTCAAGGATGGTAAACAATTATCAAGGTAGGTAATGCATCAAGTAGGTAACATTTGAATTAATCAACTTAATGCAATAGGTAACATAGGTGATAAACTTTTCAAAGTAAACAAGGTAATGGTTTAATGCATAAACCGGGGCTTGCCTTCGTTGACGATCTCAGGTTCCGGATCAGTATCACGATTACCGAATCCCATGACAACCGGGGATTCTTCCAGAACTTGCTCAACTAGAATCGTTTCACTCTTGGATTCTACACGAAATGATAACATATGCTTTAACATGATGATAACGTAAACATGATGCTTTCACGGTACATGAAATGTAAAAACACCCCGAATACGATTTTCCTTCACGGTACAGTTGCAAGCCAACAAAACCAACTTGCAATCCTACCATCAAGAACCACACATGTGACTTGACCAAATGAATCTTGAAACTCTACTAGTCACAAAACATGACCAAAACAAGATTCAACACTAATCAAACACTTAGGGTTTGCTTTTATTTATTTTTGAATTAATTTGGAAATAAGCCCAAAAATGAACTTGTTCCAAATGACATGAAACTTTTATGTAAGCTTCCTCATGACAAATTAGTGTACCAAAACAAATTTCATAATTTTTGGAATTATACAGTGGCCTACAAAAATCATGGAAATTGTATTTATTAATTAATGGACTGAATATTTGAACATTACAAATTTATTCAAATTTCAAGTTTCATATTTTTAAACCATAATAGAGCATGTACAAAAGCTACACACAAAATTTCAGAATTTTTGGAGCTATGATTATTTTCCTACAAATTTCCAAAGATTCAGCACTATTCAAAACCAGAAAATAACAAAACTCACTATTCTCTCTCTTGCTCTCACTGACAGCCGGCCCCCACCTGTCATCCCCAACCTCGGGCATTGACCGTGGCTCCGATGGCGCTGACCGGCGCTATCTCACCGACGGTGAGCCCAACAGCGACGCCCAAAGTACCAACATGTTCACAAGAGCTAGGCGCATCAATTTGTGGCACTACAGAGGTTGATTACGACACGGAACAAAGCTAACGCCGACCATGGCGGACGCGGTGGCATGACAGTGTTATGCTGGCGAAACAAGGCCAGTAACGGTGAAATAGAGAGTACAGGAAGCATCAGTGGCTCACCCCAATCGTGTTGAAGCAACAGGCGAGACCGGAGAAGCTACGGTGACGCGTTTCGACGGTGACCGGGATCACGGCGGAGCGGACCTCGTCGACGATAGCGTTCTGGCGACTACAGTGGGCAAAACAAGCAGGCAAGAGTGGAATGAGCACTATAGCATCGAGGCGAATCCATAGAGTCAACCAGCAAGGGCAACGGCTCACCGGACGAGGTTGGCCACGGTGAATTGGAGCTTCCGTTGAGGTCACCGGCCGCGAGGAAGATGAACGTGTGCCGTGAGCTCTCGGTGAAATTAGGTGGTAGCAACAGCTCAGTCGGATGCGCAAGGAGTAGGCAGAACTGGAACATAGCTTTTGCGGGGCTTGCTTGCGCTGAGGAGACGAGAGAAGCTCGCCGGAGTTGAGACGGCGGCGTCGGGAAAACAGAGAGGAGGAAGAAAAGTGAACGGCGTCGTCTGGTTCTTATAGCTCGGCCAGGAGCACGCGGACTCGACATGCAGCGTGCTCCCTATGCTAGCGCGAAGCCAAGGGCGGTCGCAGGCGTGCCTAGAAGACCGGAGAAAGGACGCCGACGGTGAGGCGGTGGCGCCCTGTAGTTATCTGAAATTTTGAAATAATTACAGATTTGCCACTGAGTTCATTTTATAAATTACTCCCAATTTTCCTAAAGAAGTTGAAAATCTCCAAAAATGAAAGTTACTAAATTTTTCAAACTCTACAACTTTGCTTCTAGGAACATTTTCAAATTCTGCTTTCATTTTGAAATTTGAATTTGGGGTGCATTTGAGTATTTGAATCATTTCAAAATTACTCCAAATTTTATATGTAAACTTGAAAAACTTTGAATTCCAAAGTTGATCCACATAAAATAATCTTCAACTTTGCTTTTTGCCTCAACCCCAAATTCCAAATGGATTTTGAATTAGACAAAAGGGGCAAAAAGGACTTTTGTGATTTGAATTTGAATTCAAATTTGATTTGTTTTCCTTTTACTTTAACTTTGATTTTTGACCAGTAACATGGCCCATTAGGGTTATTTGAGTCAAATGACACATGACCTCACATGATCACATGAAATTTGACCCTTGTGGTCATGATCTTTATTTAGGGTTTTGAATCACATCACATGAAATAACAACATTATGAAATAAAGCTTATTTAGTGAATGCATTCAAAATTTTCTACTTTATGAATGCTTTGCAATGCATATGATGACATGGCAAGTTTTAGTGTTAGGTCAAAACACCAAAGGTGTTACAACCCTTCCCCCTTAAAGAAATCTCGTCCCAAGATTTAAAACTTAAGGCTAAGTAATTGAAAAGGAAATGTGTCAAGCTAACACATCAGAACTTTATTCAAAAGGCTAGTGAGGGGGTTTTCCATTCTGTTGTCAAACGAGACAAGTTACAACATAGACAAGGTATTGCAACTAGATAGAAGCGAAGAAGTCAGGAAAGTTCTCTTCTAAGTAATCCTCGGACTCCCAAGTAGCTTCATCTTCAGTGTGTTGATTCCATTGTACTTTGTAGAACTTGATTGTACGCCTTTGAGTAACTCGATCTTTCTAATCTAAGACTCTAATGGGGTACTCGGCATAAATCAAATCTAGTTCTAGTTCTACATCACCAAAGTCGATCTCTTGGTCAGGTACTTGAAGACACTTCTTTAACTGAGATACATGGAAGATATCATGCACAGCTGACATGTGATCTGGTAGCTTGATGCGATAGGCGACAGGTCCACACCATTGTTGGATTTGAAAAGGACCTACATAACAGGGCGCCAACTTTCCCCGAATCCCAAAACGATGAACTCCTTTCATTGGTGATACCTTGAGGTAGACATAATCTCCCACTTTGAATTCTAGTGGTCGTCTCCTCTTATCAGCATAGCTTTTCTGTCAGGATTGAGCTACCTTCATATTGGCTTATATGAGTTTAACTTTCTCTTCAGCTTCCTTGACCACATCCGGTCCAAAGAACCAACGTTCTCCAGCTTCTGACCAATTTAAAGGTGTCTGGCACCTACGGCCATACAGTGCTTCGAATGGTGCCATTTTAATGCTCTCTTGATGGCTATTGTTATATGAGAATTCAGCTAAGGGAAGGCATTCATCCCATTTAGCACCAAAGGAAAGGACACATGCTCTCAGCATATCTTCAAGAATTTGATTTACCCTTTCAGTCTATCCATCTGTTTGCGGATGATAAACAGAACTACGGATAAGTTTAGTTCCTAAAGACTCATGTAGACTTTTCCAAAACTTGGATATGAACAATGACCCTCTGTCAGAGACAATGGTCTTGGGTGCCCCATGTAGACTGAAGATTCTATCAAGATAAAGCTTGGCATATTGTTCCGGTCGATATTTATCTCTGACTGGTAAGAAATAAGCTATCTTGGTTAGGTGATCAACAATAACCCATATTGAATTGTAGCCTGCAGATGTCCTAGGCAATCCCACGATGAAGTCCATACAAATATCTTCCCACTTCCAAGATGGAACTGGCAACGAATGTAATGGACCTGTAGTCTTCATATGAACCGCTTTGACTCTCTGACAAATATCACACTTGGCTACATATTGAGCTATTTCTATTTTCATTTTGGTCCACCAATATCTCTTTCTCAGATCATGATACATTTTGTTGCTACCCGGATGAATGGAGTATCTTGTAGAATAAGCTTCATCAAGAATCTGCTTTCGCAGCTCCCGATTCTTGGGTACTACCAATCTATCCTTGAACCATACGATATCTGATTCATCAATCTTGAAACATGTTGGTCTTCCAGATCTGACTTTATCCTTGATATGGGCTATGCCCTTACTTTTCCGTTGAGCATCAATGATCTGATCTTTGATAGTAGATTCAATTGCAATATTGGACAGGGAATCTTGTTCTATGATTTGTAAATTCATATGCTCCATCTCTTGACACAATGTTCGTTGCATAGGTTCTACAATCAAACAATTACAATGACTCTTATGACTCAGGGCATCGGCAACCACATTAGCCTTGCCCGGATGATAATGCACTTCTAAGTCATAATCTTTGATAAGTTCTAACCATCTCCTTTGCCTCATATTCAACTCTGACTAAGTGAAGATGTATTTCAAACTTTTGTGATCCGTATAGATATGACATATATTGCCCAATAAATAATGTTGCCAAATCTTAAGTGAATGAACAACGGTGGCTAATTCAAGATCATGGGTGGGATAATGTTCTTCATGCTTCTTGAGTTGTCTGGAAGCGTATGCTATGACTCTGCCTTCTTACATTAGAACACAGCCAATACCAATTCCAGATGCATCACAATAGATATCAAATGGCCTCTCGATATCAGGTTGTGCTAAAACTGGTGCAGTTGTCAGCAACTTCTTCAATGTCTGAAAGGCCTTCTCACATTCTGTTGACCATATAAACTTAGTTTGATTTTTTAGCAATCCAGTAATTGGCTTCACAATTCTGGAGAAGTCAGGGATGAACCGACGATAATACCCTGCCAACCCTAGAAAACTACGAACTTGATGAACAGTTGTAGGTACTTTCCAGTTAAGGACTTCTTCTACCTTGCTCGGATCAACTGCTATACCTTCAGCAGATAGCACATGACCCAGAAATTGTACTTCCTCCAACCAAAATGCACATTTACTGAATTTGGCATATAGTTGGTGATCTCTTAATCTTTGTAGAACAATGCGGAGATGTTCCACATGTTCTTCTTTGCTCTTAGAATAGATAAGAATGTCATCAATGAACACCACGACAAACTTATCCAACTCGGGCATGAAAACTGAGTTCATTAGGTACATGAAATGAGCTGGGGCATTGGTCAGCCCAAAAGACATGACTAGATACTCATATAGACCATATCGGGTAGTAAATGTTGTCTTCGGCACATCTTCTCGTCTGATCTTAATTTGGTGATAGCCTGATCTCAAGTCTATCTTCGAGAACACCTTAGCTCCCACAAGTTGATTAAAAAGCAAATCAATTCGGGGTAAGGGGTATTTGTTCTTTATTGTGACTTCATTTAATGGCCGATAGTCAACACATAACCTTAAGGTTTGGTCCTTCTTCTTCACGAAGATAGCAGGGCATCCCTAAGGTGATGAACTGGGTTGAATGAAACCCTTGTCTAACAACTCTTGTAGTTGCATTTTTAATTCTGCTAGTTCTTTGGGTGGCATCCTATATGCTCTTCTGGATACTGGTGCTGTTCCTGGTTTCAGATCAATTCTGAACTCCATGTCTCGGTCTGGTGGTAGACCAGGTAGATCATCGGGAAAGACATCCACAAAATCACATACCACTGAAATTTTCTCGGCTTCTTCAACAATAGTTGCATAGACTATTTCCACTGTACTCTTAGGAAAGGGAAGTTGGATGAGAAGTTGGGTTTTGCTGTCAGGTGCATTTACCCTTATGGTTCTACGCAGGACATCTATGATAGCCCCGTGTTGAGTTAACCAGTTCATACCAAGGATCACATCTATATCTTGATCCTTTAATATCAGCATATTGGTAGGGAACTCATAACCTCCCAAATCAATAGGTACATGCTGAACTACCTTCCTTGTACAGATTCATCCCCCGGACAACTGTATATGATACGGTTCTTTTGTTTCCCCAATAGCTATCCCATGCTTCGCAACAAATATACGATTGATGAATGTATGGGATGCACCAGAATCAAATAAGGTAATTGCAGGATGCTTAGCAATGGGAAACATACCCATCATTGCTGGTTCTCCTTCTGGAATAGATTCCACTTGAGTATAGAAGACCCTTCCAGTTTTCTTCTCAGCCTAACCCTTCTGATTATTCTGAGCATTGCCCTTGTACTGATTCTGAGCTTGAGTAACCGGGGCTTTGGGTGCGTCAGGATTATTCTTCCTAGGATACAGATATTCTCTGGAAAAGTGTTCGGGTTTACCACAATTATAGCATGGATAATTGTGATTCTAGGGAGTAGCATTGCGGTTTGCATTATTTATATTATTTTGCTGCTGTGGTGCTTGATGAGGGTAAGGCGTATTAGTTGCAGGACGAATAAAGATTTGCTGCCTGCCTTGGCCTTGTTGTGGGCGGAATGGTGCACGGCCATGATTCTGAGGATGGTAGACTATCTTCTGACGCTTTCCACTCGATGATCCGGAAGCAGATATTTTCTTTTTCTTCGCCTCCTTGTGTCGGCGGTAATTCTCCTCTGAAGCGATAGGAATGTTGATTGTCTCATGGTAAGTTGCGTTACCACAAGTTACCATCATGGTCTGAAGTTTAGTGTTCAAGCCTCTAAGAAAATGATTCTTCTTCTTCCTATCAGTATTCACATACTCTATAGCATACTACGACAGGTGATTGAAGCGCCCAACATAGTGCATCACCGGGTGCTCCCCTTGCTTAAGAGTCAAAAACTCTTCTAACTTCATGGTCATCACACCATCTAGAATATAGTGTGCCCTGAAGGCATCCTTGAACTCCCTCTAGTTGATTTGGTGACCAGCGGGCTGTACTGCTACCAAATTTGCCCACCAGGCACCAGCAGCTCCTCGAAGTTGTTGTGCCGCAAACCTAGGTTTCTGAACCTCGGTACAGTGAATCAGCTCAAACTTTTGCTCTATTGTCCTAAGCCAATCGTCTGCTTCTAAAGGTTCTTCTGCCTTAGAGAACACCGATGGACGTGTGTCAGTAAAATCAACATAGGTTGACTCATCATTTCCGTTATTACGACGACCACGATTAGGGTATGGTGCCTGTTGGTTCTGCGCCAATTCCCTTAACAACCTAGCATTCTCTACCGTTGCATTGACAAGTGCGGCGATGGCATCTGCCATAGTCGAAGGCATTGGTGGAGGATTTGGGCACTCATCATCGTCATGCGAGCCACTAGCACCAGTTCGGGTGATAGGATGAGGCATCTGTTAGAGAAACACGTTTACTTACATTATTCTTTATTGAAAGCATTTAAAAAGGTTCCATGCTACAAAGGGTTACTTATTTAAATTACATGTCTTGTATCCCCCAAGACAACCCTGGTTTACTAGGAAAGCAGTAAAGGAACTATTACTACTCTGGGCTCTCAGTCATCGGCATCCGTGCCCATATCGGACGAAACCTCATCTTCATCTGAGAAGTACACTAACTCCTCAGGATCCTCCTCTTCTTCATTCTCGACTTCTCCTGGATCTACAATCATTTCTTCATCTGTAACTTCACCATCCCCATGAGGAGGATGAAGTTGAGCGTACAGCAGATGGACATTCTCATGAAGAATGGCATTGTCCATCTCCAGGTCTTCTACATAGAACTCCAACTCATGGACACGTTCATTGGCCGCATCCTCTTGTGTCCAGGCTTCATTCCGTAGCTCCATGGTCATGGTGATGCCTCTTTGCATTTCCGCCAGCTCCTCTTGATCTTTAGCATGAGCTCGACGAAGAGTGTTGAGCTCCTTGGTAAGGCTCTCGATGTTGGTGGAATTGCTTGAAGATCCTTCATCTCCTAGGTTCTTGGCACTTCCTTCACCAAGCTCATGGTTTCGTGGTGCCAACTGGTGACGAGGGACTCCATGAGGTCCCGTGGACTTGCATGCAGTCACCTTGGTCTTAGCCATAGCCTATAGGATTTAAGGTAGGACTATAAGAATAACTTGAGGATAAAGGAGGTTAGCAAGAATGGGATTGACATTACTTACCCACCCACTATTAAGGGGAATTATTATGCAAGGTGCTCAAGCACGATGCATGAATCGATCTTACGAATCTAGGTACAAAAGATTTATATAATCATAAGTACTAGATTTTTTTTAATATATGGGACAAACCTAATCATATTATCCGCCATAAACTTTCAAATAAGACAGGATTGAGTCTAGATCATAGATAAGAAGAAAGAAATTGAATTTTAAAATATCAAGTTTACTTTCTTTGATCCAAATCAATTTGAAGGTTTTCCAAAGTAACCTACAATGCTCTTAGATGGGAACTGCTCTGATACCAGCTGTGGCAGAACCTCCTAAGGAATCGGGCCCACATGCACCTATCGTTGTCTTGATAGACCTCGGATAGCGTATACGAGTTCCCAACAACTCAACAGGTCTGTCGGGTGTCCTCAGGAAACCCGAATCATCCATGATTCTCTTTTCAAACAGGATCCCAATCACAGACATTGCAAATTACAACAGTTTATTCAAATATATACATCAGAGTAAAGATAGCGAAAGTCTTAAGGTAACATAGTTTACAAACCAGTTATTTTCAAACTTACAATACCATAAGTGTCATACAACCATAGTAGCGGGATAATATTACATTAACTTTATTTATCATACAAACTAGTGCCTAGTCCAAAGGCCATTCATCACTCCTCATCGTCATTGACTTCAAACACAGACATGCAGCAGGGACCAAAACAAGCCTGCGCATGCGACTCACCTGCAACAAGGGTTAACAAACCCTGAGTACAAAGGTACTCAACAAGACTAACCCGACATAAAAGGGTGTAAGACTTTTAGAGATGCAGGTGTTGGGACAAGGTAAGGATGTAGCAAGATTCAAAAGTTCTTTACCAAAAACTTACTATTCTTATTCTATTTTCAAGTTTTACCCCTAAGACCTTTTAGTTCATTATCTCAACTAAATATACATTTCCCATATTCCATTCCTTCTCATTCCATTCTTTTCTCATATTTTAGTAATTTACCAGTCCTGCATTGCTTCTGTAATGAATCGAGTCTCCATATCCATGGAGCACCAGCAATTCGAATTGATTCAAGTCCCAGCTGGGGATTCATTATCACACGACATATGTAGAACTTAATCTTGCATATATCAACCTCGCTACCGGATCCTCCTATACTAAGCCATCTCTACGCCACCCGAGAGCACAGCACACCTCAAATCTAGCCACATTCCAGCCACGAGGGTACACGCTACTCCCGCCATCTCTCCACTCCCAGTGCGTGGGCATTCGTCTTAGTATCGGATTAGCCGAAGTAGGCTTACCAGAGTATGTGACCAGTACTACAAAGTGTCTCGTTCAGAAGATCCACAATGAGTGGCCTTTAAGCGACATAATCGGCAACATTACCCAACATTCAAGATAAGTCACCCGACTAGTCTCTAGTTCATTCTACCTTCTTTCTTTCTTTGGCCAGTATGCCATCTTTGATTGTATCGAAACTTTTACTTTGAAAGCCTACCATTAAGCATACTAAGCATTCTACATCTTTGTAAATGAAATCATCTTCAAGGATGGTAAACAATTATCAAGGTAGGTAATGCATCAAGTAGGTAACATTTGAATTAATCAACTTAATGCAATAGGTAACATAGGTGATAAACTTTTCAAAGTAAACAAGGTAATGGTTTAATGCATAAACCGGGGCTTGCCTTCGTTGACGATCTCAGGTTCCGGATCAGTATCACGATTACCGAATCCCGTGACAACCGGGGATTCTTCCAGAACTTACTCAACTAGAATCGTTTCACTCTTGAATTCTACACGAAATGATAACATATGCTTTAACATGATGATAACGTAAACATGATGCTTTCACGGTACATGAAATGTAAAAACACCACGAATACGATTTTCCTTCACGGTACAGTTGCGAGCCAACAAAACCAACTTACAATCCTACCATCAAGAACCACACATGTGACTTGACCAAATGAATCTTGAAACTCTACTAGTCACAAAACATGACCAAAACAAGATTCAACACTAATCAAACACTTAGGGTTTGCTTTTATTTATTTTTGAATTAATTTGGAAATAAGCCCAAAAATGAACTTGTTCCAAATGACATGAAACTTTTATGTAAGCTTCCTCATGACAAATTAGTATACCAAAACAAATTTCATAATTTTTGGAATTATACAGTGGCCTACAAAAATCATGGAAATTGCATTTATTAATTAATGGACTGAATATTTGAACATTACAAATTTATTCAAATTTCAAGTTTCATATTTTTAAACCATAATAGAGCATGTACAGAAGCTACACACAAAATTTCAGAATTTTTGGAGCTATGATTATTTTCCTACAAATTTCCAAAGATTCAGCACTATTCAAAACCAGAAAATAACAAAACTCACTATTCTCTCTCTTGCTCTCACTGACAGCCAGCCCCCACCTGTCATCCCCAACCTTGGGCATTGACCGTGGCTCCGATGGCGCTGACCGGCGCTATCTCACCGACGATGAGCCCAACAGCGACGGCCAAAGTACCAACATGTTCACAAGAGCTAGGCGCATGAATCTATGGCACTACGGAGGTTGATTACGACACGAAACAAAGCTAACGCCGACCATGGTGGACGCGGTGGCACGACAGTGTTATGCCAATGAAACAAGGCTAGTAACGGTGAAATAGAGAGTACAGGAAGCATCAGTGGCTCACCCCGATCGTGTTGAAGCAACAGGCGAGACCGGAGAAGCTACGGTGACGCGTTTCGACGGTGACCGGGATCACGGCGGAGCGAACCTCGTCGACGACAGCGTTCCGGCGACTGCAGTGGGCAAAATGAGCAGGCAAGAGTGGAATGAGCACTACAGCATCGAGGCGAATCCATAGAGTCAACCAGCAAGGGCAACGGCTCACCGGACGAGGCTGGCCACGGTGAATCGGAGCTTCCGTTGAGGTCGTCGGCCGCGAGGAAGATGAACGTGTACCGCGAGCTCTCAGCGAAATTAGGTGGTAGCAACAGCTCGGTTGGATACGCAAGGAGCAGGCGGAACTGGAACATGGCTTTTACGGGGCTTGCTTGCGCTGAGGAGACGAGAGAAGCTCGTCGGAGTTGAGATGGCGGCGTCGGGAAAACAGAGAGGAGGAAGAAAAGTGAACGGCGTCGTCTGGTTCTTATAGCTCGGCCAGGAGCGCGCGGACTCGACACGTAGCGTGCTCCCTACGCCAGCGTGAAGCCAAGGGCGGTCGCAGGCATGCCTGGAAGACTGGAGAAAGGACGCCGGCGGTGAGGCGGTGGCGCCCTGTAGTTATCTGAAATTTTGAAATAATTACAGATTTGCCACTGAGTTCATTTTATAAATTACTCCCAATTTTCCTAAAGAAGTTGAAAATCTCCAAAAATGAAAGTTGCTTAGTTTTTCAAACTCTACAACTTTGCTTCTAGGAACATTTTCAAATTCTGCTTCCATTTTGAAATTTGAATTTAGGGTGCATTTGAGTATTTGAATCATTTCAAAATTACTCTAAATTTTATATGTAAACTTGAAAAACTTTGAATACCAAAGTTGATCCACATAAAATAATCTTCAACTTTGCTTTTTGCCTCAACCCCAAATTCCCAATGGATTTTGAATTAGACAAAAGGGGCAAAAAGGACTTTGGTGATTTGAATTTGAATTCAAATTTGATTTGTTTTCCTTTTACTTTAACTTTGATTTTTGACCAGTAACATGGCCCATTAGGGTTATTTGAGTCAAATGACACATGACCTCACATGATCACATGAAATTTGACCCTTGTGGTCATGATCTTTATTTAGGGTTTTGAATCACATCACATGAAATAACAACATTATAAAATAAAGCTTATTTAGTGAATGCATTCAAAATTTTCTACTTTATGAATGCTTTGCAATGCATATGATGACATGGTAAGTTTTAGTGTTAGGTCGAAACACCAGAGGTGTTATAATTATGCATCTAACCACCTATTCCTTCAAAAGTTTCTTGGCAAGACACCTTATGAGTTGCTCAATGGGAAGAAGCTAGATGTCTCCTTCTTTAGGGTGTTTGGTTGCAAATGCTACATCTACAAGAAGTAGCAACACCTAGGAAAGTTTCAAAGATGTTGTGATATTGGTTTTCTTGTTGGTTACTCATCAAAGTCCAAAACATATAGAGTATTTAATCATGCCACCGGCTTAGTTGAAGAAATATATGATGTAGAATTTGATGAATCTAATGGCTCCCAAGGAGCACATGAGAATCTTGATGATGTAGATGATGAACCATTGAGGGAGGCTATGAAGAATATTCTGGTTGGAGACATCAAGCCACAAGATGATGAAGATGATGTACAAGTGATTAATCCACCTCTTCATCAAATGTGCCACAAGATGGTGATAAAGATGGGAGAGTAAAAAATGAAGATACTTATGTCTCCCATGATCAAGTGGTGGTACAAGCACAAGATGTTGATGCTCCACAACCTCCCCCTCAAGTGGTTGAAAGAAGAAATTCACCTCTACTACAAGCTCATCCATAAGATCTCATCATAGGAAGTCCATCAAAGGGTGTAATGACTCAATCTAAAAAACTTGCTTCATTTATTAAACATCACTCTTTTGTCTCTTGTTTTGAGCCTACCAAGGTAGAAGAAGTTCTTCAAGATCTAGATTGGATAAATGCCATGCATGAAGAGTTGAACAACTTTACCTGCAATGAAGTTTAGACTCTTGAAGAGCGACCATAAGGTGTAAGAGTCATTAGAACAAAGTGGGTGTTCTGCAATAAGCAAGATGATCAAGGCATTGTTGTGAGGAATAAGGTAAGACTAGTTGCAAAGGGGTTCTCTCAAGTTGAAGGGTTGGATTTTGGAGAGACCATTGCACCGGTTGTAAGACTAGAAGCCATTCGTATCCTCCTTGCATATGCATCACATCATGAAATGAAACTATATCAAATGGATGTGAAAAGTGTATTTTTAAATGACTTTATAAATGAACTAGTCTATGTTGATCAACCTCTCAGATTTGAAGACCCTAGATATCCTAATCATGTTTATAGGTTGTCCAAGGCGCTATATGGGCTTAAGCAAGCCCCAAGAGCTTGGTATGAGCGTCTTTGGGATTTCCTCATTGAGAAGGGCTTCACCATTGGGAAGATCAACACCACACTATTCACCAAGAAGCTTGATGGATATATCTTCATTTGTTAAGTATATGTTGATGATATCATCTTTGGATCATCAAATGAAGATTCTTACAAAGAGTTTAGTGAATTGATGTCGAAGGAGTTTGAGATGTTAATAATTGGAGAGCTTACATTCTTTCTTGGTTTTCAAGTCAAGCAAATGAGAGAAGGGATTTTCATCTCTCAAGAAAAGTATACCAAGGATCTTCTCAAGAGGTTAAGTATGGATGAATGTAAGCCAATTAAGACACCAATGCCATCTAATGGACATCTCGACCTAGATGAGGGAGGTAAAACAGTTGATCAAACTCTCTACCGCTCTATGATTGGTAGCTTGTTATATTTAACCGCATCTAGGCCCGACATCATGTTTAGTGTGTGTATGTGTGCTAGATTTCAAGCTAATCCTAAGGAAGCTCATTTGATTGTCGTTAAAAGAATCCTTAGGTACCTTAAGCACACACCAAGCATTGGCCTTCGGTATCCCAAAGGAGCTAGATTTGAATTAGTTGGCTATTCTGATTTGGATTATGCCGGTTGTAAAGTTGATAGAAAAAGCACATCCGAAGGATGCCATTTGCTTGGTAGATCACTTGTGTCTTGGTCCTCCAAGAAGCAAAATAGTGTGGCTTTGTCCATCACTGAAGCGGAATACATTGCTGCGGGTGTTTGTTGTGCATAAATACTTTACATGAAGCAAACTTTGCTAGATTATAGTGTAGTCATTGCAGATCAGCTTTCACCAGCATAAAGGGCAGCCATTGAGCAGGTTGAGCATCGCCATGGTAGTCCAGCTAGGACTGTCATGCTTGAGGGACGTCATGTTGCTTTGGAGAAGACTCAACCTTAGGGGCAGCCATAACAGCAGATAGAGCAGACACTGGAGGCAGAGCAGACCAAGGAGACAGAGCCAGCATCTCAGCCACAGCTTCACCGCTCTAGTCGTACTCATACTTAGGTGACACCGAGGCCAGAGACATAGCTGAGGGGTTCTCGTCCGCCTCCTAGACCATAGGGTCCGCCTCTAGTGACTCATCTAGATTTGAGGATCGTCATAGCTAAGCAGGCGCACCAACTCAGATTTGTGTAGTTTGAGGAGTGGTTCCCGCCTAGGAGGGATGTGCAGCTTGAGGAGTAGCTCTTGTGTGGAGGCTTCTTCTGGTGGGCACAGACGGATCCTTGTACCGTTTCCGCTAGATGTTTATTTTCGTTCCGCTGTTTAATTATCGCACTAAGAACTCTGGTATTATACTAAATAATTTTCCAGAACTCTTGTTGTATGAAATGGACTGATTTATTAGATTCTGGATGTAAAACGTGGATTAGTTTCGAGTTCTTTCTTGGGGTGTGCTCGACGGGACTGACCGATGTAGCTCACTTTTGAGGGACTTAGTGTCTAGTGGAAGACAAACGCCTTCAAAAACGTGCTATTTCGAACGGTTCTGCCACATAATGAGAGCTAAATGAATTAATAAGACCTCCAAATTCCATATCCTATTGGCTATTAAAAACTTGACAATCAGTTTGTTCGCTGGTTGGTTTCTAGGCTGATAAGTTTGACTAGTATTGATTTATTGTGAGAGAGAAACACTGTATTATGACTGATAAACCCTGGCTAAAATCAACAAACGAACACGCTGAATATTAGCTCCATTCTTAGACAAAATGTCAGTATCTCGTTTTCTCAATTGCCACCCATCTACTAACTCATTATTATATTCATTCATAGCTGAAAATTCACTTCAGTAGAGATAATATCATAGAGTTACGTCACATAACTAATTGCACATGATTCTTGTTTTATTTTCCAAGTAACTATTAGAACTAAGGACCCCTATTTTTCTTAAAAAACATCACATAATAAATTACTCCATCCGTTCAAAAATAAATGCAAATTTTGTCTATCGAGAAGTCAATTTTTTTAAAACTTAACCAAATATACATACAAAATATATTAATATTTATGATGTGTAATAAATATCATTAAATTCAACATGAAATATTTTTTAACTAATATATTTACTTAGAGATATAAATATTGAATATTACTTTCTATATTTTTAAGTTAATATTAAAAAGTTTGACTCTTTATAACCAAGACGTGCGGTTATTTTGAGACTGAGGGGTGCATTACGGTAAAATACCGAAATAAAGGATCTAAAAACATAATAAAAAATCCAACTAGTGTCATATCACAAGCCGTGTTGACTATCGCATCGTGTGATGTAAATGTGCACTGACTTCACATGTTAAGGAACGGCGTCGCCGCACAGGCACAGAAGCTCCCTTGCGGCTGCGGTCACTGTGCATGGTCGAATTTGCCCCTCCTGCTTTCCTCTCCTGCCTCCCTGCAAGGACGAGACGAGACATCATCATCCCTTCTCTCTCTCTCTCTCTCTCTCTCTCTCTCTCCCCATCCCTCGACCCGACCTCGCTCGCCGTCCCTGCTGTGCCCTGCCCCTGTCCGGCTGTCCCTGCCCCCCAGCCGCGATCTCTCTCCCTCCCCCCGAATCGCTGAATTTTTCTCTCTCCTGCCCCGCCCCACCTCGGATCGAGTCCAAGCCACCGCGCCCATCCCACCCCGCTGACCCATCCCCGAAATCCCCAATCGAGCCCGACCGGGGTCCGTCGATTCCGCCGGATTCGAGCTCCCGCCGGTGAGGCGGTTCGCCTGAATCGGCCGATTGGACTCGAATTCGGGTGTTCCGGATGCGCGCAGAGCGGAGGCTTGCGGATCTAGGGTTTCGGAGGGCCTAGGGTTGCTGCCGGCGATCTGGTGATGGTGCAGCGCGGTGCCGGAGCTCGGCGAGGAGGAGGGTTCGGCGGCGACGTTGGAGAAGATGCAGCGAGCCGGATATGCATGGGTGGCGCGGCGCTGAGGGGTGCGACGTCAGGAGGCGGCGTCTCGTTCGGCTCATGTGGCCAGCGGCACGCGTAGAGGCAGAAGCTCCACCACCACCGGCACAAGGACCAGCTACTTCTCCTTCTAGTTCATCTGTTCCCCCTTCTCGGACGACTTCTTATCCGCCGGAATCGGCGGCGCAGAAGCAGGAGTGCATCGATCTCCCCCGCCCAGTGTCACCCGATTGCTTTGTAAAGGTGCGTTTTTGTTGGGTATCATTTGCTTGCTAAACTTGATGGGTTTAGATAGACTGAGGTTGCTAAACCTTTTTTTGCTGTTTGGACTTGGACAATACCTGCTATATGAAGCATCTGCACTCGATAACTAGATTCCTCAGGTGGTGGATGCCACGAGGTTTTGGGTTGTGTAAACTCGGATGTACTACTACCGACTGCAAGCATTCTAATATGGGAATATTGGCATGGAATTCCTTTTGCATCATTGTATCGAATTCTGTGAACAGCTCACTGTCAAATTGGCAATTTTGTCACACCATATGAAAGGATCTCCTACTATTTAAATTTTTTCACAAATGACGTGGGAAAGTGCCTCCCCGTGAATAAGTGTGCAAGGTTTGACAAATTACTTAGTTTCGTATTGCAGCCGTATTCTTACTTTCCGCAAATGATGCAAGGCAGACCTTGCTTTTGGCGGTGTTCATTTCAATAACACAGTTTACCATCGGTTGTCCATTGCTTGTTTGATTGCTAACATAATGAGCACCGTGAGGTTGTAATTGTTGAACTTGTATATACCAAACTAACAAGAGAATGGAGCAACATGCTGGTCATTGGATGACTTGTAACTAGCTGTTTAATTTTCAGGACGGGCGTGAGATTAGAGTTGGCGATTGTGCTCTTTTTCGGGCTGTTGATGTTCCTCCATTCATTGGATTGATACGTTGGATTGAGAAAAAGGAAGAAGGCTATCCCAAGTTACGTGTTAGTTGGCTTTATAGACCTACCGACGTGAAGCTTAACAAGGGTATACAACTCAACGCTGCACCAAACGAGATCTTCTACTCTTTCCACCAGGACGAAGCATCTGCTGTTTCTCTGCTGCATCCTTGCAAAGTTGCCTTTTTACGTAAAGGTGTTGAACTACCAGCTGGAATTTCTTCATTTGTATGTTGGCGCGTGTACGATATTGACAACAAGTGCTTATGGTGGCTTACTGACCAGGACTATATTAATGTAAGTTCATCATTTCTTTCTTGTTTTGTCCATTAATTATATATCTATATATACTTATTCACATATGAAATTGATAACTAGGAACGGCAGGAAGAAGTAAATCGTCTTCTATACAGAACAAGGCTAGAAATGCGTGCCGCATTGCAATCAGGTGGACGCTCACCAAAGCGTTTAAATGGTCCATCAGCTTCCCAGCAACTGAAGACTGCTTCAGATGGCACGCAGAATGGTGGTTTATCTAAAGGAAAGAAGAGAGATAGAAGTGAACAGGGAGTTGATCCAGCTAAGCGGGATCGTGATTGTCTACTTAAGGTTGACGACGGTGAGCCTGGAAGCTTTAACTTGGATGATATTAAGTCTGAAATAGCAAAGATAACAGAAAAAGGTGGACTTCCAAATGCAGAAGCAGTTGAAAAGCTTGTACATCTTATGCAACTCGATCGAACTGAGCAGAAGATAGACCTTGGTGGTCGCGTTATACTTGCTGATGTTATTGCTGCTACGGAGAGTCCCGATTGCCTCGGCAGATTTGTGCAATCAAGGGGCCTTCCCGTGTTGGACAGCTGGCTTCAAGAGGCCCACAAAGGGAAGTCTGGTGATGGGAGTAGTCCTAAAGAAGCAGATAAGCCTATTGACGAACTTCTCTTGGCCCTGCTTCGTGCACTAACTAAATTGCCTATTAATCTCAGTGCATTGCAAAGTTGTAGCATTGGGAAATCTGTTAATCATCTGCGTAGCCATAAAAATCTGGAGATTCAGAAGAAAGCTAAGTGCCTTGTTGAGAACTGGAAGAAGCGTGTTGATGCTGAAATGAAATCAAATGATGTGAAACCTTTAGTTTCAGGTCAATCTGTTTCCTGGTCAGGAAAAACAGGTTTCCAAGAAATTTCAAATGCTGGAACCAAACGAGGTGGCTCAAGTGAGAACAGTCCAAAAAATTCAGTGCCCACTCTTTCATCATCAAAAGTTCCGATTGATAAGCCTGGGGGCACAGATGCTGCAGCGAAGTTGAACCCTGGGGTATCCGCCTTGTCAAATTTACAACACGTGCAATCAACAAATGTTACTACCAACTTGAAGGACCAGCCCTGCAAATCAACTGGTGGGGCTGGTTGTCCTGAGCTTCCTACTGTAAAAGAGGAGAAAAGCAGCAGTTCAAGCCAATCGCCGAACAACAGCCAGTCAATATCTAGTGAGCCATCGAAGGATGCAAGAAGTTCAACTTCTGCTTCTGGTGGTGCTAGTAAAACTTCTGGAAGTTCTTCACGGAGCCATCGAAGGGCAAACAATGGTATTGTTTCAGGGAACCTGAAGGAAGCTTCTGTAGGAAGATCTTTCTCCCTTGATCGATCATTGCTGCAGGATAAGTCATCTCAAACTGGAACAGCTTCTGAAAAAGGAGTTGATATGCCATCTGATCATGGAAATAATCATAGATTGATTGTTCGCTTTCCAAATCCTGGTCGTAGTCCTGCTAGAAGTGCAAGTGCTGGATCTTTCGATGACCCATCTGTTACTGGGGGTAGAGCTTCATCTCCTGTGGTTGCAGATAGGCATGATCAGACTGAGCGCAGGGTGAAAGTGAAGACTGAAAATTCTCGGCCTCATTTAGCATCTGATGCTAATGCAGAGTCTTGGCACAGCAACGACATTAAAGGAGCTACTGGTTCAGAGGAAGGTGATAAATCACCCTGTGCTATATTAGATGATGACAACAGCAGGACACCTGATGATTCTGTTAAGGATGCACATGCATCACGAGTTGCATGCTCATCATATGTGAATGAAAAAGGTGTCAGTGAAACTAAGGTGGGAACCTCATTCAGCCCAATGAATGCTCTTATTGAAATCAAGTACTCTGAAGCTAGTCATTCATTGCAAGCTGGAGACGACGCGGCTATGAATCTTCTTGCTAGTGTGGCAGGGGAAATATCTAAATCTGAATTGGTTTCCCCAGCTTCTTCACCCAGAAGTTCTTCTGTAAAGAAATTGGTCCGTGAGAGTGACAACACTGGAAAGGTTAAAGTAGAAAGTGACATGGGCCCATCACATCCAGGGCAAGCAGGTGCTAAGAAAGTTGCCATGGGGAAGGAAGTGAAAAATGATGCTTGTCTGGTTGCAAAGGAGGAACAACGCCAAACTACGCCATCTCCTGAGCTAGCAGATTCAAAAGCAGTTGTATCTTCAGCCAAGATTGAAATCCATGAAGGCCGTGCAAACAAATGCAACTCTCAGCATGCTTCAATTGATTCCAAAGGTGAACATGATCAGAACTTCAATTTGTGCCATTCAGCTAATACTAAAGTTGTCAATATGTCTAATATGTATTCGTCTGCAGGTGAAAATCAGGATGCCTGTACTGCCCATGGGAAAGTTGAAGATGGCAGTACAGACAAGGATGGTGCTGTGGAATCTGCATTGGGCAGCCAGTGTAGCTTGGTTGTTTCCAGTAGAAATTCAAGATTGGTTCTTGCTGGGGAATCTTCATTATCTGCTGCTGATAAACAAGCACAGGGTTTGTTAAAATCAACTAATCTTAAGCAGCTTCTGAGTGTATCGGACAACCCAGGAGCCTTTGATAGACGTGACAATATGGCTGGCAAATTAGATTTGATGGCTGCAGAGGTGGAAAAAGCTGATGCCGTGGGCAATAGTAGCATAGTGCAGAACGAGGCTGAAAAGAAGGAACATGCTTCTTCCTCTTTGGCTGATGTTCCAAAACTAGTTGTAGCAGCAGCGTCCCCAGTTGGTGTGGCAAATGTGAATAAGGAGATGAAAGAATCAAAAGACAGTTCAAGTGAATCCAATAGCCATGTAAAATCTGAAGGTGTCAATTCTCAGCAAAGCGGGCAAAGTGCAAAGCAGAGTTCAAAAAAATCCAGTGATGGTGTTTGCAGAAAAGAGGACGGAAAAGAAGACCATGTCTTATCAGATGAAGGTTCTTCTCTAGCCGCTCACACCAAGTCAAATGCTACAGCCAAGCTTGATTTCGACTTGAATGAAGGAATACCTGGGGATGATGGGCATCAGTCTGAGCCAACCATCTCATCTGTTGTATGTTCCTCAGCAATCCATTTAACTGGGCTTGTGCCATTCACTTCACCTATTACAAGTGGGTTGCAGCCAGCTCCAATAACAGTAGCTGCTCCAGCTAAGGGACCTTTCGTTCCTCCGGAAAACCTACTAAGAGCAAAGCCGGAGATCGGGTGGAAAGGTTCAGCAGCTACGAGTGCATTTCGCCCTGCTGAACCAAGGAAGATTTTTGAGATGCCTGCTGCCACACGTGACATTCCAGTATCTCAGGCTGCTGGGAAGCAGTCTCGTCCCACGCTTGGTTTTGATTTGAATGTTGCAGATGACCAAGCTCTCGAGGAAGATATCCCACAGAGTTCTGCACAGACTACCTGTTCTGAATCTGGAAATACGAGAAGTCGAGATGGCTCTTCACGAAGCGCTGGTATTGAACTTGATCTGAACAGAGCTGATGAAGTTGCAGATAATGGCCAATTTGTACCAAATGCTTCGCACAGAGTTGAAGACCCATTGCTGTCGGCGAGATCGTTACCTGGAGTTTTCTCTAATGCTGGCATGAATAGCTCGAGGGACTTTGATCTTAATAGTGGACCAGGCCTTGATGATGTTGGCACTGAACCTGCATCAATTAGCCTACCTTCTAAAAATACAAGCAGTATTCAATTCCAACCACAAGTTCCTGTTAGGATGAATAGTGCTGCCATGAGTAATATATCACCATGGCTTCCCTCTGCCAGCCCTCGTGGTCCAGTAGCTATACAATCTTTTTTACCATCTAGAGAACAGCCGTACCCAATTGAGGCAGCACCTGGAGCCCAGAGGATTACTGCGCCTACAGCTGATGGTGGCCAATTTGGAGGTGATCCCTGCAGGCCTCCAGTTATTTCAACGTCTCCAGCGATGGTTTTTCATCCGCCTGCATATCAGTATGCAGGATTCCCTTTTCCTCCGAGTGTTCACCTTCAAACACCGGCATTTTCAATTGGATCAGCAACATTTAGTAATTCTGCATCTGCAGGAGGTCCGTATTTTCCAACTCTCTCTCCATCTTTTGTTGGGCCAGCAGGAGCTTTACCTTCCCAACATTCAAGGCAGTATGCTATAAATCTTGCTGAGGGTAGCAGCAGCAGTGGACGTGACAGTAATCGTAAATGGGAAAGTCAGGGCCTTGATCTTAACTCAGGCCCTGGAAGTATAGATTTAGAAGGAAAGGATGAACGGGTGCCTTTACCAGTCAGACAAAATTTGATCCCACCCCCACATGGCTTTGTGGAGGATCAAGGAAGAATTTACCAAATGCCAGTTGTAGGAACAAAGAGAAAGGAACCTGATGGCAGTTGGGACTCAGAAAGGTCTACATACAAGCAATTATCATGGCAATGAGGGCTCTGAAGGAGATCATTTTGCACCGACTGGTCTGCGATGAGCATGTATGTAGTTGATTCAAACTTTTGAGGCCTGTTCGATTTCTTACTATCAGATGCTAATCCTGTGAAATTTGTGGAATTGTGCCTTTATTTACAGAAGAGGTACCTGCATGTAGAACTTGGGCGGTGTGTTCTTCAGTCACTGGACTATACTAAGGGGATTCAGCCCCATGACGATGATGTGGGATTGAGGAAACGAAAACTTGCTGTAATTGTTGTAGATTTTTCTTAGCTGTTAGGCTTTTGGTTCTAATTTACTCAGGAGGGTATGGCTGCGGAGGAGGAATCTTTGTGATCCTGAGCTCTGGGGCTACTGTAATTAGACCGTCCGCTCTGTTTGTTGGTGATAAACTGTTGAGCACATGATGCAGCTTTACATAAGAATTTTTAGATGTGACCTTGTTCCTTGTTGGGGAAGCGTTACGTCAGCTGACCATATACACACTGGTGCAACGAACAGCTCGAGTTGCTATGCCATGTATCTTGGGTTGCAGTGCAGCTGTATGTATAAGAATTCTAGCAGATCAGCAAGCTATAAGTTTTTGCTGTTTCGTTCACACCAAATCCATCTGCATCTGGTTTACCGTCGATGCTCCTTTTTTTTTTTAGAAAAAACTATTTTTCGGAGAGGTGATGATCGGCAGATTCTAACGAGAACAAGAATAAATGAAGTGTGATTTTCGTTTGATTTATGGGTGGATGGCCTTGCTGTGGCTGTGCTGCGCTGCAGCTGCAGGAGCTCTCAGCAGGCCCTGTTTCGTTTCGCTGAAATTTGACTGTTAATGTACTGCTTATGCTGATTTGCTGTGGAAGAAAAAAATTATACGCCGTTGAAAAATACTGCTGAAATAGTAAATTGCAGCAGCTACGGTAAAACAGCTGCAAAGTAGTGCAGCCGAACTGTCTCATATGGTGAACCGTTGCCTTGGCATAGACCTGAGGCTTTGGGTACGGCAAGTGTGGCGCGAGTGGTTGAAATTACAATGGAAGGGTTTACTGCTAATTCAGATGCTGCGATATATTATGAATGCAATATTGTTTGGGGCGGACTCTAGGAGATTTCTATTGAGCTTTCGAGCGGGGAAGCAATCCACGTGACACATGAATTAGCTAGGCAAGCTATGTTTACAAAAGATATTTGTATTTTGGACGATGATCCCCCTAGTTTTATGGTTCCTTTCTTATCAAATGATGTAACTATTCTCAATCAATAAAGGTTGTCTATGGGTTTATCAAAAAAAAATATCTACTCACGATAACACTAGCAAAATATTGTCACACTAGTCCTTAAGGGTGTGTTTGGTTCACCTTAAGTCCCAGCCTAGCTAGCTTTTGGAGCCAGGCTAAACTTAGCCAGCTTTACACAAGCCAATAATCACTTGTTTGGTTGGAGTGATTGCTTAAGGCTGACTAAGGCCCTATTCGCTTATCTTATGAGCCGTACTATTTCAGCGAACGAACAGTATTTTTCTCTCGCAACAAATCAGCGGACAGTACTTTCAGTCATGTCTTTTCAGCAAAGCGAACAGGGCCTAAGTTTTGGTGTGTTTGGTTAGCTGGTTTTGCTTGAATAGAATCACCTCCTCTTTGAGGTGATAGGTTACTGTAAGGAAAATAGACCCTTGGTCCATTTACTTTGAATTTTGGTGTTTGATGATCAACAAGACCAAATTGGACTAATGTGTTTGCGAGTGTCAATTTTGTAGTCCAATAGGTTGCAAACGTGACTTGGACAAAGGCGACGTCATGATCCGATGATCAACACCTCAAGCAAGACCCTAGAAGCACAATAGAAGACCCAAGAAACTAAGCAAAGTCCAAGTATAAAGATAGGAACCAAGCCGAACGTAAGATCGCGAAGAAACGAGCTCGGTAGAGGTGACCGGACGCAACCCTTATGAGGACTAGACACATTCGATCAGCTGCTCGGCAATAACAGGCATCAACAGCAGCGACCGGACGCTGAGTGAGGCAGTGACCAGACGCACGTGCTTCACTGTTCATCGTCGCGGCAATAACTCAATGAGGACCAGACGCAGTAGCTGTGGACGACCAGACGCGCCAGGCTGTGGCATCCGATCAAGTCCAAAGAGGTTCCAGAGCGGTGAAACATCGACCGGACGTGTCAGATGGTAAGCGACCGGACTCGTTAGAGAGTCCGATCAACAGTGAGCGCCAATGGTTGGCTTCAACAGTCAGGACGACCGGACACGTCCAATCAGGACGACCTGCGTGTCCGGTCAATGGCAGAAAGTTGAGTTTCGTCCCCAATGGCTACTTTCTCCATGTGACTTATAAATAGACCCCAACCGACCAATTATAGAGGGGAGAGCTGAGGAAACATACCAAGGGTGTTGATACACCATCTTAGTGATGTTCACTTACATAGTGCTTAGTGATTCATTAGGTGATTAGCATAGGTGCTTTATGAAGTGCTTAGGTTGATTAGACCACCGCTTATGGACTTGCTCTAGGTTCAGGCCTAGTGTTTAGTGAGGTTTGCACACCTCTTAGTACTCGGTGCTTGTGCGCACCATTGTTGTTGTAAGAAAAAATGGACCCTAGGCCCATTTACTTTGGATTTTGGTGTTTGATGACGAACACAACTAAATTGGACTAATGAATTTGTAAGTGATTGTTTTGTAGTTCAATAGGATACAAGACGTGACTTGGACGAAGGCGACGTGATTATCCGATGATCAACACCACAAGCAAGACCTTAGGAGCACAAGAGAAGACCCAAGATATCAAGCAAAGTCCAAGCACAAAGATAGGAACCAAGCCGCATGCAAGATCGTGAAGGAACAAGCTCACAGAAGCGTCCGGACGCTGGAAGAAAGTAACCGGACACTCCGATCAGTGGCTCGGCAACAGCAGGCGTCAGCAGCAGCGACCGAATGCTGAACAAGTGAATCGACCGGACGCACCGATGGCACTGTTCATCAGTCCGGCAACACACTCAGCAAGTGACCAAACGCTGGTGGCAAATTGACCGGACACAGGACAATAGCGTCCGATCGAGTACAGAGAGGTTCTAGAGCGGCGAACTTACGACCGAACGCGTCCGGTGGCATGTGATCGGATGCTGGGAGCGTCCGATCAAGATGACTCCAACATCCTGTTAGTAGCAGAAAAGCAGGATTTGGTCCCCAACGGCAACTTTTTTAGTGGGGCTTATAAATATACCCCCAACCGGCCATTTGAGTAGTGTGGAGCTCAGGAAACATATCAAGGGTGTTGATACACCATTTTAGTGATCTTCACTTGCATAGTGATTAGTGTTTTATTAGGTGATTAGCGTAGGTGCTTTGCGAAGTGCTTAGGTTGATTAGACCACCGCTTATGCGCTTGCTCTAGGTTTAGGCCTAGTGTTTAGTGAGGTTTGCATACCTCTTATCATTCGGTGCTTGCGTGCACCATTATTGTACATCGAAGGGCTTGTAGTCTTGCGAGATCACACCAACTACGTTTGTGGTGTGGCCACCACCGTGTACCGGAGGGAACAAGGCCCGTGGCGTTTCGGCCGGAAGCTTGATAGTGAAGATGGCGGGGAGCATCCGGGAGAGGCTTGCCGGAAGGCACGTTGGAGACCCACTTGCGCGTGGGGAAGGCCCGAGGCTATCCACAGAGTTACCCAACCGGGAGCTTGGCCCTTGCGAGGGATTCCTTGCGAGGGGCTCCAACGAGGACTAGGGGGAAGCTTGCGTGCTTCTCGATCCCTCGGTAAAAATACCAGAGTCGTTGAAAGCTCTAGTTTGGTTTTGGTGAATTGATGAAACCCTAAGTGCTAACATAGTTTATCAAGTGATCATGAGATAGATAGCACATTCCAAGTGGTGAAGCAAATGAAGATCATGACATGATGATGGTGATACCATGGTGATGATCTAGTGCTTGGACTTAAAAAGAAGAAAGAGAAATCAAAAGGCTCAAGGCAAAGGTATAAATGGTAGGAGCTATTTTGTTTTGGTGATCGAGACACTTAGTGAGTGTGATCACACTTAGGATCGATAGCCATACTATTAAGAGGGGTGCAACTCGTATCGAAATGCGGTTATCAAAGTGCCACTAGATGCTCTAACTCATTGCATATGCATTTAGGATCTAGTGGAGTGCTAATACCCTTGAAAATGTTTGTGAAAATATGCTAACACATGTGCACAAGGTGATACACTTGGTGGTTGGCACATTTAAGCAAGGGTTAGGAACTTCACCGGCAGAGTGTCCGCCCATACAGTGCGGACAGTCCGTTGGTGCCACCGGCGCCTTAAACTCAGGTGAACATGGTCACTGTAAGTGACCGGATGCTGGTCTCTGAAGGACCGGCGCGTCCGGTCAGTAGCAGCAGAAGGAGCGTAGCGTCGGTTGTCGACTAGATGCTGGCGCTGAAATGACCGGACACTGGCTGGCTGCATCCGGTCACACTGACATGGTCATGCATAGGGGAAACACCAAGTGACCAGATGTTGGGTGAGTCCGGTCGAGCATGACCGGACACATCCGGTCGTAAAAAATCATCTCTGGATGCTTACTGGAAACGGCCGGACGCTAAGGTCCAGCGTCCGGTCACTTTGAGCCACTGCGTCCGGTCGTCACTTGACCATTGAGATCAGGCGATCAACATTTGAAGAGAGGGGACACCTGTCACGCATCGCGTGACTAGACGCTGAGGTCTATCGTCCGGTCGATATGACCGGAGCGTTTGGTCACCCCGTGTTGTGCTCAGTGAAGGGGTACAACGGCTCTATTTCGTGGGGGGCTTCTATTTAAGCCCCATGGCCGGCTCAAGCTCACCCTCTTGGCCATTTACATTGACATAGCAACCTTGTGAGCTTAGCCAAAGCCCTCCCACTCATCACCATCATTGATTCATCATCTTTGTGAGATTGGGAGAGAATCCAAGTGCATTGTTTGAGTGTTTGCATCTAGAGGCACTTGGTGTTCGTATTTCGCTGCGGGATTCGCTTGTTACTCTTGGTGGTTGCCGCCACCTAGATGGCTTGGAGCAGTGAGAATCGTTGAGTGGAGGTTGGTGATCGTCCTCGGCTCCGATCGTGGTGATTATGAGGGGTTCTTGACCTTTCTCCGGTGGAGAGCCAAAAGGTACTCTAGTGGATTGCTCATGGCTTGTGTGATCCTCATCTTATGTTGGTTGTGCGGTATCCTATTGAGGGTTTGGCATGTGATGCCAATTAGCGCGTGAACCTCCAAGTGAGTGAATTGCCACAACGAGTAGCTTGCCGGCAAGCAAGTGAACCTCGGTAAAAAATCATTGTGTTCATCATTTGATTCCAAGGTGATTGGTTTTCATTGGTATTCATCCTTGTGATTGATTGGTTCACTCCTCGACACGGCGGTATAAACAAATTGCTCACTCTCTTTACATTATCGCAAACTAGTTGTCAAGCTCTTTAGTGTAGCTAGTTGTGAGAGCTTGTTAGTTTAGTTAGTGTGGCTCTTTAGTTAGTCTTTGAGAGCACACTAACTTAGTGTAGTACCATAGCTATTGTGTGATTAGAGACAATAGAAACTGAAATTGTGGTAGGTGGCTTACACTTTTAGTAGGCTAGAGCAACACTTGCTTCGCCTCATAATTGTCTAGCGGGTTTGTTAAGTGTTGTTGTAGAATTTTTATTAGGCTATTCACCCCCCTCTAGCTATTAGGACCTTTCAAGTGGTATCAGAGCCAAGGTCACCTTGATTTATGGCTTAACAACCTTCGATGTAAAAATGGCTCAAATCAACAACACCAAGAAGCCACCCTAATTTGATGGCACAAATTATCCGTATTGGAAATCAAAGATGACCACTCATATCAAGTCAATTAATAGAAAAGTGTGGAAGGTGGTAGAAACCAAAATTGAGATTGGTGAGCCGGAGAATTCCACCACGACCGAAGAAGTGCTTCTCCAAAACAATGACATTGCTCTAAGTGCCATTCATGATGCAATTGATGAGAGAACTTTGAGCAAATCAAGAATATTGAGATGGCTCATGAGGCTTGGAAGAAGTTGAAAGAATCATTTGAAGGCACTCAAGCCATGAAGGGTGCAAAGGCATATATTCTCAAAGAGAAGTTTGCAAGCTTCAAGATGAAGGAGGATGAGAGTGTGCCAGAGATGTTCTATAGGCTTCAAGTGCTTGTCAATGATCTCAAAGCACTTGGAGAAGAGGTGAAGGACAAGGACTTCTCCCACAAGTTCTTGAGATGTTTGCCTTCAAGATTTGGTACATTGGTCACTATTCTAGTGAGGAGTGGTTTGGACACCATGACACCAAACCAAGTGTTGGGAGATATAATGACTGATGATATATATAGAGATGATGATGAGAAGGAAGAAAAGAAGGAAAAGAAAGATGAGAAGAAGGATGAGAAAAAGAAGAGTGTGGCATTCAAGGCCACATCATCCAAGGGCAAGGCAAAGCAAGATACATTAAGTGAAGATGATGGCTCTCTTTGTCAAGAAATTTGGCAAGTTCATGATGAAGAAAGGGTATCGTGCTAGAAGAAAGAAATCTTCATCCAAGAACAAGGAAGAGTCAAGAAGGTGCTTCAAATGTGTAAGCAAAGATCATGTTGTTGCTCAATGTCCATACAATAGCGATAATGATGATGACAACAAGAAGAACAAGAAGAAGGACAAGAAGGAAAAGAAAGAGAAGAAGGACAAGTTGACCTTCAAGAAGAAGAAGGGTGGTTCATATGTGGTCACTTGGGATAGTGATGCTTCCTCAAGTGATGATGATGATGATAGTGATGATGACAAGACCACCAAGAAGAAGGCACTTGCAAGCATTGCAATAAATGAGAAGCCTTCTGTCTTCAACACTCCATCATGCTTCATGGCTAAGGCCACTAAGGTACAAAATTGTGATGATGGAAGTGATGAGGAACATGAAAATGAAAATGATAGTGATAGTGATGATGATGAACCTACTAAAGATGAATTATTTGACATGCTAGAAGATGCCAAAGAACACTTTGACATTAAGAGAAGGGAATGCAAGAGCTTGAATAAGGAGGTAAAAGCCCTTAAGCAAGCCCTTGATGAGCTCAAAGCAACTCATGAGAGGCTAGAGGAAGCCCATGAGAAGCTTGGCAAAGCTCACAAGAAGCTTGAAAAAGCTCATTCCTCTTTGCTTGATGAGCAAAATAAAAAGAAGCATGTTGAAACTTGTAATATAGGCTTAACTTGCGATATAATTGATGAATCATTATCTATGCCTATCATTGTAGCTCCCACTAACCCTTCTTGTAGTACTTCTACTTCCACCTCATCTAGTAGTGATGGTTTCACTTGTGATACCTCACTAATGGTTGAGAATGAGAACCTCAAGAAGGAGGTCAATAAGCTCACTCACACCTTAGCTAAAGCCTATGGTGGTGTGCTTGGGTAGCCAACGAGCTTCTCTCTACAAAGAGGGATTAGGCTATACCCCCAAGAAAGGCAAGGCAGCCTTTGCTCCTCATAAGACTAGTTTTGTGAAGAACAATTGTCGGTTTTGTACTAGTTGTAAGCAAGTTGGTCATAAAGAGCGTGAGTGCAAGAATAAGAGCAAAAATGCTAATGTATCCTCAATTAAGATTAATTCTTTCTATGTGCTTACTAAGGGTACAAATGGTGTGAAGGCTAAGTTCATTGGTAAACCATAGATGGGCTCAAAGAAGAAAGTCATTTGGGTACCAAAGAGCTTAGTAACTAACCTTCAAGGACCCAAGCAAGTTTGGGTACCTAAAAAGAATTGATCTTCTTTTGTAGGTCAATTACAAAGCCGGAGGAAGATATTGGGTTTTTGATAGTGGGTGTACTCAACACATGACTGGTGATGCAAGAATGTTCAACTCAATCAACACCAATGGCAATGATGGTTATGATAGTATCACATTTGGTGATAATGGAAAAGGCAAGGTCAAAGGGCTTGGTAAGATTGCAATATCCAATGATATGAGCATATCCAATGTGTTGCTAGTAGAGAGCTTGAACTTCAATTTGCTATCCATGGCTCAATTGTGTGATCTTGGATTCAAATGCATATTTGGGGTAGATGATGTAGAGATCATAAGTGTAGATGGCTCTAACTTGATCTTCAAGGGCTTTAGATATGAGAATCTATACTTGGATGATTTCAATGCTAGTGAAGCTAGATTATCTACATGCTTGTTCTCTAAGTCTAGCATGGGTTGATTGTGGCATAGAAGTCTTGGTCATGTTGGAATGAAACAATTGAATAGATTGGTTAAGCATGACTTGGTTAGAGGCTTGAAAGATGTTGTGTTTGAAAAGGATAAGCTTTGTAGCTCTTGTCAAGCCGACAAACAAGTTGGAAATACCCATCCCAAGAAAAGCATGATGATCACTAGTAAAGTATTTGAGTTATTGCACATGGATTTGTTTGGGCCTACACAATACACTAGCATTGGTGGTAACAAATATGGCTTTGTGATAGTGGATGATTACACTAGATACACATGGGTATTCTTTCTAGTGGACAAAAGTGATGTGTTTGCAACATTCAAATCATTTGTTAAGGGCATTCACAATGAGTTTGAAACAACCATCAAGAGAGTTAGAAGTGATAATGGTAGTGAGTTCAAGAACACTAGATTTGATGAGTTAAGTGATGAATTTAGAATTAGATATCAATTCTTGGCCAAGTACACTCCACAATCAAATGGCCTTGTTGAGAGGAAAAATAGAACACTCATTGATATGGCAAGGTCTATGCTTAGTGAGTATAATGTGAGTCAATCTTTTTGGGCCAAAGCTATCAACATGGCTTGCTATTGTAGCAATCGTCTCTATTGTCACCCATTGAAAGAGAAGACACCATATGAGCTCTTGAATGGTAGAAAACTTAACATTGCATATTTTTGGGTCTTTGGTTGCAAATGCTATATCTTGAAGAAAGGCACTAGATTGGGCAAGTTTGACAAGAAATGTGATGAAGGATTCTTACTTGGTTATTTCACTACAAGCAAAGCATATAGAGTTTGGAATTTGGATAGTGGTACTCTTGAGAAAGTTCATGATGTTGAATTTGATGAAACCAAGGGTTCACAAGAAGAGAATGATAACTTGGAAGATGTTAGAGGCATTCAACTTTCAAATGCCATGAAGAACATGGATGTTGGTGAATTGAGACCTAGGCAAGTGAATGATGATGAAGATGATCAAGTGCAAGTGCTCTCTAACTCAAATGTGCAAGATGATACAAATCAAGTTAGTACAAGTGGCTCTCTTGATAATGAACAAGATCAAGGGCTAGTACATCATCTCAACCCAATGATCAAGCAAGTGCAAGCAATCAAGTTCAAATCCTCCAACCATCCAATGTTGTAAGGGATCATCCATTGGACACTATAATTGGTGATATTACTAGAGGTGTGCAAACAAGATCAAGATTGGCTTCATTTTGTGAGCATTTCTCATTTGTGTCATCCATTGAACCAAAGAAGATAGATGAAGCATTGAAGGATGTTGATTGGGTGAATGCTATGCATGAAGAATTGAATAATTTCATAAGAAATCAAGTATGGGAATTAGTAGAAAGACCAAAAGGACACAATGTGATTGGAACCAAATGGGTCTTTAGAAACAAGCAAGATCAAGATGGGATAGTAGTAAAGAACAAAGCAAGATTGGTAGCACAAGGCTATACACAAGTTGAAGGTCTTGACTTTGGAGAAACATATGTCCCGGTTGCTAGATTGGAAGCAATTAGGATCTTGCTTGCCTATGCTTGTGCCCTCAACATTAAGCTCTATCAAATGGATGTTAAGAGTGCATTTCTCAATGGTTACATCAATGAAAAAGTATATGTTGAGCAACCTCCCGGTTTGAAGATGACAAGAAGCCCGACCATGTGTACAAGTTGAAAAAGGCATTGTATGGTTTGGAGCAAGCACCTAGAGCATGGTATGAGAGATTGAAGGACTTCCTACTCTCTAAAGGGTTCATAATGGGTAAGGTTGACACCACTCTTTTCATCAAGAAGATTGGAAAAGATTTATTTGTGTTGCAAATCTATGTTGATGACATCATATTTGGATCAACAAATCAAGACTTTTGTGATGAGTTTGGAAAGATGATGGCTAATGAGTTTGAGATGTCCATGATTGGAGAGTTAAGTTACTTCCTTGGTCTTCAAATCAAGCAATTGAAGAATGGTATATTTGTGAGTCAAGGCAAGTATATCAAGGACATGATTAAGAAGTTTGGCATGAGTGATAGCAAGGCCATTAGCACACCAATGGGAACCAATGGCAACTTGGATAGTGATGCAAGTGGAAACATGGTGGATCAAAAATTGTATCGGTCTATGATTGGAAGCCTACTCTATGTGACCGCATCAAGGCCGGATGTCATGTTTAGTGTATGCATGTGTGCAAGATTTCAAGCCTCACCAAGAGAAAGTCATTTGAAGGCTACTAAGAGAATATTGAGGTACTTAAAGCATACACAAAATATTGGCTTGTGGTATCCCAAAGGAGCAAAGTTTGAGCTAGTTGGTTACTTAGACTCGGATTATGCAGGATGCAAGGTTGAAAGGAAGAGCACCTCGGGCACATGTCAATTGTTGGGAAGATCACTTGTTTCATGGTCATCAAAGAAGCAAAATAGTGTTGCATTATCAACCGCCAAAGCCGAATACATATTCATCGGTAGTTGTTGTGCACAAGTACTTTGGATGAAGGCCACTTTGAGTGACTTTGGAATCAAGTTAAAAAAGATGCCATTGCTATGTGACAATGAGAGTGCAATCAAGTTGACCAACAATCCGGTTCAACATGCAAGAACAAAAAACACATTGATGTCCGCCACCATTTCATAAGAGACCACCAACAAAAAGGGGACATTTGTATTGAGAGTGTAGGCATCGAGGATCAACTTGCCAATATATTCACCAAGCCATTGGATGAGAAAAGGTTTTGCAAGCTAAGGAATGAGTTGAACATATTGGATTTCTCAAATATGTGTTGATGCACCCCCCACTTATATGACATGCCTCTCCTTCGAGCAATCCATGGTAAAAGTTGATTGGTATGGCATACATCCTTGCTAAGGACTTGTTTAGTGCATCTAGACATCTTTCACATTTAATAGGCTCATTCATGAAAATCAAATGAATTTGATGATTGTATGGTACCACTATTTCTTCTATGCTTATTTTGATCTAGTGGTAGCATATGACATGTTTGTGGGCTTGTAAACCTAGTGTTTGATCTAAAAAATGAGCTCTAAGTGTTTAACTCAACATGGTACAAGATAACCCTTAATTGGAGGTGTGAAGAAGCTTATCCTTAGATCAAACCGAGTTAAATGTCTTTGGCAAGTATTCTAGATTGAACCAAATTTGGGAAAATGATCCTCACCCCATTGATTGACTTTGATAATCTCAACCTATCTATTTTTTTAACCTTTGTGGTCATTGATGAGAAAGGGGGAGAAAAACAAAGATATTAGTGATATTCGTACATGGGAAGAAAAACAAAGATATTAATGTACTAAGATGGTGAAAAGACAACAAAGGGGGAAAAATAAAGATATAAGTGATAGGGGGAGAACTTGACATAGGGGGAGAGATATGGCAAGAGATATGACAAAGAAAAGGGACCAATTAAAATTTTGAGCACACAAGTAGGGGGAGCAAGCTCATGAACTTGTATGGTGCATTTGAGTGTGCATTTCATATGTTTGCTTGCATGGCACAAGTTTTAAATTTCAATATTCATGCTTGTGTGGTGTATGCTAGTTATAGGTTTGAATGATGAAATGAAAATCTAGCATGCATAGGTTATCTAGTGATTTCATTTCCAAGTGTTTCCAAGTGGTATCAAGCTAACCATGGTGCTAAGGATGGTATAATGGTGCACTCTGATTGGTATCACGCTTCAAAGGTCTATCTTTTATACCTTAGCATCATTTAGTAGACATTGCCTCCTATATTTCCTATCTAAGCATATGTGCAAGCTACAATCCAAACTCTTAGCACATATGTAGGGGGAGCAATTGCTACCATTTGGGGTTCATGAAACTTGTCCATATCCTTTACACATGGTAAATATGCTTGGGCAAGCAACATGGATTCAATTGAATTTCAATTCATATCTTTATGAAAGGGTTGTCATCAATTACCAAAAAGGGGGAGATTGAAAGGTCTAGTTTGGTTTTGGTGAATTGATGAAAGCCTAAGTGCTAACCTAGTTTATCAAGTGATCATGAGATAGGTAGCACATTCCAAGTGATGAAGCAAATGAAGATCATGACATGATGATGGTGATTCCATGGTGATGATCTAGTGCTTGGACTTGAAAAGAAGAAAGAGAAAAAGAAAAGGCTCAAGGCAAAGGTATAAATGGTAGGAGCCATTTTGTTTTGGTGATCGAGACACTTAGTGAGTGTGGTCACATTTAGGATCGATAGCTATACTATTAAGAGGGGTGAAACTCGTATCGAAATGCGGTTATCAAAGTGCCACTAGATGCTCTAACTCATTGCATATGTATTTAGGATCTAGTGGAGTGCTAACACCCTTGAAAATGTTTGTGAAAATATGCTAACACATGTGCACAAGGTGATACACTTGGTGGTTGGCACGTTTGAGCAAGGGTTAGGAACTTCACATGTGCCCTAAACTCAGGTGAACGTGGTCACTATAAGTGACCGGACACTGGTCTCTGAAGGACCGGCGTGTCCAGTCAGTAGCAGCAGAAGGAGCACAGCGTTGGTCATTGATCGGACGCTAGCACTGAAATGACCGAACGCTGGCTGGCTATGTCCGGTCACACTGACATGGTCATGCATAGGGGAAATGCTAAGTGACCAGAGGCTAGGTGAGTCCAGTCGAGCATGACCGGACGCGTCCGGTCGTGAAAAATCATCTCTGGATGCTTACTGGAAACGGCCGGACACTGAGGTCCAGCGTCCGGTCACTTTGAGCTGCTGCGTCCGGTTGTCACTTGACCGTTGAGATTAGGCAATCAACATTTGAAGAGAGGGGACACGTGGCATGCATCGCGTGATCGAATGCTGAGGTCCAACATCTGGTCGATATGACCGGAGCGTCCGGTCATCCCGTGTTGTGCCCAGTGAAGGGGTACAATGGCTCTATTTTGTGGGGGCTTCTATTTAAGCCCCATGGCCAGCTCAAGCTCACCCTCTTGGCCATTTACATTGACATAGCAACCTTGTGAGCTTAGCCAAAGCCCTCCCACTCATCTCCATCATTGGTTCATCATCTTTGTGAGATTGGGAGAGAATCCAAGTGCATTGTTTGAGTGTTTGCATCTAGAGGCACTTGGTGTTCGTATTTAACTGCGGGATTCACTTGTTACTCTTGGTGGTTGCCGCCACCTAAATGGCATGGAGCGGTGAGAATCGTTGAGCGGAGGTTGGTGATTGTCTCCGGCTCCGATCGTGTTGATTGTGAGGGGTTCTTGACCTTTCTCCGGCGGAGAGCCAAAAGGTACTCTAGTGGATTGCTCGTGGCTTGTATGATCCTCATCTTGTGTTGGTTGTGCGGCACCCTATTGAGGGTTTGGCGTGTGATGCCAATTAGCGCGTGAACCTCCAAGTGAGTGAATCACCACAACGAGGAATAGCTTGCCGGCAAGCAAGTGAACCTCGGTAAAAAATCATTGTGTTCATCATTTGATTCTGAGGTGATTGGTTTTCATTGGTATTCATCCTTGTGATTGATTGGTTCACTCCTCGACACGGCGGTATAAACTAATTGCTCACTCTCTTTACATTACCGCAAACTAGTTGTCAAGCTCTTTAGTGTAGTTAGTTGTGAGAGCTTGTTAGTTTAGTTAGTGTGGCTCTTTGGTTAGTCTTTGAGAGCACACTAACTTAGTGTAGTACCATAGCTATTGTGTGATTAGAGACAATAGAAACTAAAATTATAGTAGGTGGCTTGCACTTTTAGTAGGCTAGCGCAACACTTGCTTCGCCTCATAATTGTCTAACTGGTTTGTTAAGTGTTGTTGTAGAATTTTTATTAGGCTATTCACCCCCCTCTAGCCATTAGGACCTTTTAGTCGTCGATAGGAGTTTGCATATCTCTACCTTGCTCTTTAGCTTCCACATTTACATTGATTGTATTACTCCTTTTGCGGTAGAGATAGCAACACACTAGCAAAACCATAGCTGCACATTTAGATAGTTGATCTTTTGCATAGTTTTTTCTAGGGTTAGAAAAAGAGGCCATAGTTTCAGAGTTTGATTTTTAAGTTGCCTAATTCACCCCCCTTAGGCATCACGGTCCCCTTCAATTGGTATCAGAGCCGGTTGGCTCAATTTGGACCTTTGGCTTAACCGGCGTTGAGCCGACGCCATTTAGAGTGGTTGGGATGGATACCTCTAGGCCTCCGCACTTTGACGGCACTAACTTCCCCTATTATAAAGCTAGAATGGCTTGCTACCTTGAGACGGTTGATTTAGGAGTTTGGAGAGTCACTCGTGACGGGATGAAACCCATTAAGAATCCCGATAAACCCACGAAGGTTGATGAAAAAGAAATTGATTTCAATGCTAGAGCAAAAATTGCTTGTTTGAATCTTTTAGCATGGATGTGTTTAACCAAGTATTCACCTTAAATACGGCAAATGAACTATGGTTAAAACTCTAAGAGCTCCATGACGGGACAAGTAATGTCCGTGAGCAAAAACATTGTCTAGCTAAACAAAATTATGATTCCTTCGAAATGAATGATGATGAGCTTGTTCATGATATGTATTCTTGTTTGAATCTAATTATCAATGAGCTCCATTCTATAGGATTAACAAAGCTAGATGATGCAGACATCATGAGGAAGATCATCTCTGTGCTACCACAAAAGAAATATGCAAGCATCATCACCATCCTTCACAACATGGAGGACTTGAGCACCATGACCCTAGCCATAGTCATTAGCAAGATAGTGGCATTTGAAATATCATGGAAGATGGGTCAAGAAGAAGCCTCTTCATCAAGCAAAGGCAAAGCTCTTGCATGTGGCAAGAAGAAGATGAAGAGCAAGCAAGTTGAGACAAGCTCAAGCTCAAGCTCCTCAAGTGAAGAAGAAGAAGAAGATGATGATGATGAAGATTCAAGTGATGATGATCAATCTTCCTCCTCCACCTTCGACCTTGATGAAGAATCAATCAAACTAATCAACAAGGTGGAGCAGATGATCCAAAAGCTCAATGTCAAGGGTGTGCCCATCCAAATCCAAGATCTCATTTTTACCAATCAAAGAAATGAGCAAAGAAAGAGAGGATGCTATGGATACGGTGAGTTGGGGCACTTTATGGAAGTTTGTCCAAACAAGCCCACACCCAAGACAAAGAAGAAGGCGTGCAAGAACCAAGCCCTCACATCAATAAGGTCATGGGATGATTCTTCAGGTGAAGAAGAACACCTTCATAAGAGGCGAGGGCGCAAGCACTCATCATCAAGCTCTTCTCGTATGTGCCTTATGGCACGCAGTAATGAAAGCTCATCCTCTAGTGAGAGTGATAGTGATGATGAAATGCCTTCTTATGAAGAAATTGTGCAACAAAATCTTAATTATGCTAAAGTTTGCACTAGTCAACAAAAGAAGCTCAGAAAAATAAAATAAAAGCTAGATAGTTCACAAGAAGCATATAAAACTTTGCTTGAACAATATGAGAATTTTGCTAATCTCAATGTTGAACTATCTACTAAGATTGAGCAACTTAAGGCTAGTGCAACAACAAATGCATGCACAATTAATGATGAGGAACTTGTTAAGAAAAATGAAAAGAAAAATTAGATAGCTCACAAGATGCTTATAAAAGTTTGCTTGCTAAAATGGAAACCATGTGCAAACATTGTGATGAGCTAACTAATAAAGTTGCTAATCTTGAAACCATTAGTGCAACCCCTACCAAGGCATCTAAAAAGAAAAGTTCTAATATGTCTAAAAAGGATGCCTCTACTTCTTGTAATGATTTTTGTTTAGACTCATTCTTGTGCAACCAAGTTTGTGTTGAGAAAGTTGTTGTAGATACATGTACACAAGAGGTTGCAAAGAAGAATGAGCAACTCAAGCAAGAAGTAGCTCGCCTCACCAAGGACTTGACTCAAGTGAAAGGCAAGGCGAAGCAAGCCCAACTTCATCAAGATAACACCGTCAAGGGAGTGAAGAAGCTTGATGAAGGACAAACTATGGTTTGCTACGTGTGCCATAAGGAAGGTCACAAGTCCTATGAGTGCAAAGTGAAGAATGGGGGAGGAGCAAAGAAGAAAGAGAAGAAGCAAACAAGCAAGCTCTCCAACATCTACACCAACAAGGTGGACAAGAAGGTCTCCACACTTTATCTCTTGAAGAAAAAGAAAAATGACAAGGTGGTGGCCATCAAGGTGTACAAGCAAGCCAACAATGGGGTCAAATGCTTTTGGGTGCCAAAGGAAATCATCTCCAACATGAAGAGCACCAAAAAGGTTTGGATCCCGAAAGAAAAGTGAGAAGTCCTATGGACGATGGGGAATTTGGAGACTTGGCAAAGTATGGATGCATTTCATGGGGTGCATCATGATGGACAAAGTCATTGCCAAGTGGGTTAGTGAATACTATGGACCCAAATTCCCCTTCCCATGTTAGGTAACTAGATTCAATTTACTTCAATTGGTATTAGATTTAAATTTTCCTGCAATTGGAATCTTTTAGCATCTAGTTACTCTTCATGCCTAGGTTTGCATTTGCATGCTTATATCTTTTGTCATGCATACACTAGGTATATCATATGGTAGGCTTGCTCGGTTTCATTCTTAACCCTTGGAGCAAACCTACATGGTTCAAAATTGTTTAGGAGCATGACACATAGCTTGTCTTTCAATTGTTCATCTAATATGTGCCAAAGTCCAAATTGTAGATAACTTCTCCCCAATATCATCTTTGAAAATGATTCTCACATTCATGTGATGTCATCTTTCAAGTGGTATTTTTTATTCTAAAATCAATGTGCATGCTTCCTACAAGTATTCCATACTTGTGTGCACAAATTTAGGGGGAGGTTACTCTACAAGTTGGATGCTTTGAGACTAACACCTTTTCAAGCTTATCATGTGTGTAGTAGTCTCATTGCAAGGAAAATGGAGTCCCCAGAGTTAAGCATCATACTTCAAATATCCACCACCGATTGTAAGTGGTAGAAATCATGTGGTATTTCTAAACCAATATCATCATGTTGATTTTATTTTGATATTTATATGTTTCTCCGTGCATTATATAGATTAAATTCCCTTGTGCAATACTTTGCCAATTATGCATATGCTTTGACTTCTATCATATGTATGCATATATTTAGGGGGAGCTTAGTCTATATAATGTAAGAGTCAAATTTTGTGATCTATTTCACTCTACACACAAAGAATCACAAAGTTTGACCCTCCCTTGTGCTACTAATGTCTTTCTTTTTGGTGTTTGATTCCAAAGGGGGAGAATTTAGAGGACCAAAAGCAAGCATTAATTTGTAGTAATGGTCTAAGAAAGGGAGGATAGTGGATTATGGATTAGCCTATGTAATGGGGAGAACTTGGAAGCAAGGCTTAAATCCATAATACCATATGGGGACATTTGCAAGGGCAAGATGAGTTTTTATGTAGTCTTATAAGTAGTATCTTTTAGCATCATATAATCTTGCCCCTTGCATTGCATCCTAGCAAGTAGATAGTTTTTAAAATTCCAAATTTTTATTATTTGCTTGCTTTGGTCGTGTTGTCATCAATCACCAAAAAGGGGGAGATTGTAAGGAAAATGGACCCTAGGCCCATTTACTTTGGATTTTGGTGTTTGATGACCAACACAACCAAATTGGACTAATGAATTTGTAAGTGATTGTTTTGTAGTTCAATAGGATGCAAGACGTGACTTGGACGAAGGCGACATGATTATCTGATGATCAACACCACAAGCAAGACCTTAGGAGCACAAGAGAAGATCCAAGATATCAAGCAAAGTCCAAGCACGAAGATAGGAACCAAGCCGCATGCAAGATCGTGAAGAAACAAGCTCACCGAAGCGACCGGACGCTGGACCGGATGTTGGAAGAAAGTGACCGGACGCTCCGATCAGTGGCTCGGCAACACCAGGCATCAGCAGCAGCGACTATACACTGAACAAGTGAATCAACTGGATGCACTGATGGCACTGTTCATCAGTCCGACAACACACTCAGCAAGTGACCGGACGCTGGCGGCAAATCGATCGGACGCAGGACAATAGCGTCCGATCGAGTACAGAGAGGTTCCAGAGTGGCAAACTTACGACTGGATGCATCCGATGGCATGTGACCAGACGTTGGGAGCGTCCGATCAGTTGTTTGCGGCTCCAACGGTCGGGACGACCGGACGCGTCCGATCAGGACGACTCCAGCGTCCGGTCAATAGCAGAAAAGCGAGATTTGGTCCCCAATGGCTACTTTCTCAGTGGGGCTTATAAAAAGACCCCTCAACCGGCCATTTGAGTAGTGTGGAGCTGAGGAAACATATCAAGGGTGTTGATACACCATTTTAGTGATCTCCACTTGCATAGTGCTTAGTGTTTTATTAGGTGATTAGCATAGGTGCTTTGCGAAGTGCTTAGGTTGATTAGACCACCGCTTATGCGCTTGCTCTAGGTTTAGGCCTAGTGTTTAGTGAGGTTTGCATACCTCTTATTATTCGGTGCTTGCATGCACCATTGTTGTACATCGGATGGGCTTGTAGTCTTTGGAGATCACACCAACCGCGTTTGTGGTGTGGCCGCCATTGTGTACTGGAGGGAACAAGGCCCGCGGCGTTTCGACCGGAAGCTTGATAGTGAAGAAGGCGGGGAGCATCCAGGAGAGGCTTGCTGGAAGGCACGTCGGAGACCCACTTGTGCGTGGGAAAGGCCCAAGGCTATCCATGGAGTTACCCGACCAGGAGCTTGGCCCTTGCGAGGGATTCCTTACGAGGGGCTCCAACGAGGACTAGGGGGAAGCTTGCGCGCTTCTCGATACCTCGATAAAAATACCAGAGTCGTCGATGGTAGTTTGCATATCTCTACCTTGCTCTTTAGCTTCTGCATTTACATTGATTGTATTACTCCTTTTGCGGTAGAGATAGCAACACACTAGCAAAACTGTAGCTGCATATTTAGATAGTTTATCTTTTGCATATGTTTTGCTAGGGTTAGAAAAAGAGGCCATAGTTTTGGAGTTAGATTTTTAAGTTGCCTAATTCACCCCCCCCCCTCTTAGGCGTCATGGTCCCCTTCAGTTGGATATCGAAGGGGCTTGTAGTCTTGCAAGATCACACCTACCACATTTGTGGAGTGGCCGTCACTGTGTATCGAAGGGAATAAGGCCCGTGGCGGTTCGGCCAGAAGCTTGATAGTGAAGACGGCGGGGAGCGTTCCGAGAGAGGCTTACCAGAAGGCACACTGGAGACCCACTTGCGCGTGGGGAAGGACTAGGGCTATCCATGGAGTTACTTGACCAGAAGCTTGCCCCTTGCGAGGGATTCCTTGCGAGGGGCTCCAACGAAGACTAGGGGAAAGCTTGAGAGCTTCTCGATACCTCGGTAAAAATACTAGAGTCATCGACAGGAGTTTGCATCTCTATCTCATCTTTACCTTCCGCATTCACATTGCTACCTTGGTTGATTGCTTTACTTTCTTAGCTTAGTTGATAGGCTAGTTGATAGGATTGGAACCTAGGTTGCATAACTCTTTTGCGATAGAGATAGCAACACACCTAGTAAAACTATAGTTGCACATCTAGATAGATTACTTTCTTGCATAGGTTTTGACTAGGTGGAATTAGAGGCCATAGTTTAGAGTAGATTTTTAAGTTGCCTAATTCACCCACCTCTTAGACGTCACGGTCCCTTACAGTTACCCTGTTTGAAGCATTCCACCCAACACCTGTACTGTGTCACCTTCGTGCTCCTCTGGCGCCGCTACTCTCCACGCCGGCCACATCATTCGGCCCATCATGCCGCTCCTCCTCCACTCCGCCAGCATGAGCAAGAACAACGCCGGTACGAGCACCCCTGCCACAAGCAGGAGCACGAAGAAGCACTGGAACGAAACCACCTGCCCAACCGCGCCGAAGACTCGCCCTCCACATGGGCCTCCAACCTAGACATGGACCTCCACATGGACATGGGCCTTCGCCACTAGCGATCTCGAGGCCACCCGCGCCGCTGTCGAGCTCCACATCGACGGGGTTCCCCATTCCAAATGCATCTGATTTGCTCGCTCACCCCAACGTTCCCCATGTCCTCCTCAGCATTCCCCGCCATGCGCTCTTGTCTCAACGAAGGATGGCGTGCAGAGAAGGACAACACATGGAGGAGAAGGGCGGTAGCAGCCGCCATCTGGCGAGATCCAGGCGGGCGGGCGTCCAGAGCAGGAGCGGGCGGGGCATCGAGACCAGGCGAGCGTCGCGGTCATCCTCCGGCGAGCTCAGGGCAGGCATCAGGACCAGGCGGCGACGACGGCAGCGGGGCTAGGATTTCACCGAGCAATGAAAGGAACGTGTGCGCAAGCCTAGCCAGGGGGAACGACCGCCCCCTCGCTTCCGCTTAGCCTGGCTTAGATGTGGTCGGTGCATAGCTGGAGCCTGGCTTGGACGCCTGTTCAGCCAACCAAACAGGTCCAAGTTGGCTCTGTGAAGCCTGGCCAAGGAGAGAGCTAGGGAACCTAACAACCCCTAATATACGGTGCAATTTCGCATCTGTATCTACTCCCGTGGGTTATCCACGGGTTTCCGGCAGCCGTCGAGTGTGCTAATCTTATGAGTAAATATCATTATGATTGTATTAATAATAATTATTATAGAAAGTTGAAAACAAGTGAAGTTATCATCTATATATCACACATTTATTCATCTACAACATAGGTGCCACGTTTTTTAAGTGGGCTAAAACTTTTAATACTTAGGCGACAAACATGTTAGCAATTGGACATGAATACTTAATTATATGAGATATTTCTTATATTTCGAGCCCCAATGTGGATTTTGCGGGTGCGATTTAGCACCCGCATCCAAGCCCTGACCCGATGAGCCCTATGGGTGCGATTTGGTACCCGCGCCCACACCCTAGCAGGTGTGACGCCCGTGGACACCCGCACTCGTGGGTTCAACTGCCATCCCTAGCATGGACGATGTCCATCGAATAAAAGCGATTTACGAACGAATGCAACCCTTGTGGGCGATATTGGTATTTACAAGATGTGTATTCATGGATGGACGACTAGATATAGTCCTATAGGTTGTATAACTATCAAAACATATGAATTACAAAAAGGTCATTTAGATACAACATATAAAAAATGTAGGATTATGAATTAAAAACGGTCTTTAGATGCAACATAGGAAAAATGTACGAACTCTAATAAGAGAGATAAATGCATTGTGCTGTTTTCCCACCAAAATTCTGACCTCGTTGGTTCCGCACTTCTCTGATGTGATGCTTTGTCGTAGCTGAGAATTGAGGTGCTGGTGGAGTGGTGGCCTGTTGATGCGCCTGCTAGTCCGGTGAGGTAGTGTGACGTAGTGTGGTGTCGGTGTTGGAGTGCACGAATGGTATTTGACCATTTTCCTGTTCAAGAATCGATATGAAACTGAGGTACATGTACCAGTTCATGTGTTGTTTAGGCTAGTTTCGAGTTGTTTGGAGCGTCGAATCTCCTCGTTCAGCGCCGACCATGACTTTGGGGGTGGTCAGTGGTGGCCTACCCGTTGCTGCGCTGTGCGAAGTGGGCACGACCAGGCTCGACGAGACGACGACCACTGCATTGCTGACCTCGAGTATAGATAGTAAAATTTAAAGAGTCTGTTGGAAGAGAGGCAGATATATAGATAGCAAAATTTAGAGTGTTGGAAGAGAGGCAGATATACTGAGTGAATTTTCTTAAGATGTCTCTCAAATAGAGATATAGAGACTTATAAAAGTTATTGGAGATGTTCTTAGTTAGATTTAATAATATGAGGCTTCGTTTGGTACGGCTCAACTTTACTAGTGAAGCCGTTTTTCTATGAATTAACCTCATGAATAACCCTTTCAGTGGAGTTGAAGCTATTTTGTTACCCAATTTGATAAAATAGCTCATTTTGATAGACAAAAGTGTGAAATGACTATGATGCCCTAATTTTTTTTTTCTATTTCACGGGCTTTTCTTTCACGTGTATGAGCATCTTCCTTCCCGAAGCCCCAACGTCCAATCGGAAAGAAGCCCCGGCGGCCGCATACGCGTACACAGAACCAGCTCGCGAGCCCTGGGTTCTGCGAGCACGGGCGTCCCGACGGCCGCGCCCCACGGACCGCGGCAGCCACGATCCCACCCTCGCGCGTCCCGATGGCCGCGACTCCGCGCATCACGGCTACCTCGACCTCCCCGGCGGGCCGGCGGCCATGACTCCGCTCATCCTGCGGCCACAACTCCGCGCATCCTGGTGGCCGCTCGCATCCCGACGGCCACGCGCCTCCATGCCGCGGCGGCCGCGCGAGCGTACGTCTGAACAGGGGCAAAACATGTCTCTCTCCTGCTCAGGGCCATCCCACAAATTTGGTGGGCCCTTGCACTAAGGGTCCGGCAATGTAATATTTGAATAGGACGATTAAAGTATATAACTTGTAGCATATATTTAATTCTTCTTGAAAAGGTAACTTTACATCAAAGAAGATAAAAAAACGGCAAATTGGTATGCATGCATGTTGGTACGCACTGTTGCCTTACTGGCATATGGGCTGATAGCATCTACTATACAGTATACACATGGGTACCCTCATGGGCCCCAGCCTTATGGGCCCATGGGCATCGCACAGGCTGCCCTCCCCCATAGGACGGGCCTGCTCCTGCTGGGGTGGGAAGCTACATGGAGCCACTATTTTTATCCCTCACAATACTTACGAGAGTAGGTTTTAAGGGACTAGACCAGCGAAGTCGTTTTATTTTAACCTGTTTGACAGAAAACAGCTCTAAACGACTTCTGGAAAAGCCTTACCAAATAGAACCCATATTTTATAATCAAACAAATCCTAGGGCCATAGTGAATTGCTACCGGGCATCGTGGTTTTAATCTCGTATAGGATTTGACTTTTGTTTAGTCAACTTAAATAGGCAAACCATGTATGCACCTATTGAGAAGTTGAAAGAGGCTAAGGACATGCCGCACGTGCACACGCCGCTATCGTCGAGCCGAGCCGAGGCACGGCGAGCGTGCATTGCGTGCCATGCACATGCGCAATTTGTTTTGCCACACGGGATGGTCAAGGAGGGAGCAACGTACGGAGTCAGTCGTACCTCTACCGCACCTTGCAAATCCATGCGCACATAGTGAGGCCGAGTCCTCTCCAGTAACTCGCCGATCTGCACGCACGGTAAGGCACGGTCGCTTCCCTCCGTAATGTGCGAGCGTGGCGAGGCGAGGTGCGGTCGCTTCCCTCCATAACACGCGGTTTGTCTGCGCTATATGAGCCCTCTACTCCTCCCGTGAAGAGTACTCGATTCAACACACTGCCGCCACCACCATCATAACCTTTCTTCTGTCGAGCCACCTCTGCTTCCCCATCCCAACCTCTGCGCACACAGAAAGTTGGGAGAGCAGCCCTCTAAAACCACCATCCACATCTGCGACACCTGGTCGGGTGTGTGCGGGTGATCAGGTTTTTGGGGACCGCCACCGTGACTGCTCATCTCCAAATCGCCATCTTTTGTTGCACGCTCTCGTCATCGACCTTGCTAGATCATCTGCCTCACGCGCACGCTCTCGTCGTCGACCTCGCTGGATCGTCTTCTTCCTAGTGCCTGTTCGAGTCGAGGAGCTACACTGCGAACATCTTTCTGTATCACTTGTAGTCCACGACTTTAAGCAACTCATGATGTCGACTCATGGGAATAGAGCCACTAATGTCTTGAGCATGGGTCCCTCAGCTAGGTATAATTCCTTATGTAAATTCGTGATACTCCATTTTATTTATGCCATGATTAGTATGTTCATAGTTGCCACTGGTAGTTCACGCGCGCACATATTTGTTGTCACGGATTTACTACTAATTTTTTAGATTAAATTTAACATGAAAATACCTAAATTCTTAACAATCCAAAAATCTGATGTGAGGCAATTTTCTGTTAGTGGTTTTGCTGCTGTGTTAAAACCGGATGATTTCGATGGCTCAAACTAGAAGAGATGGCGTGCAAAGATGGTCCTGTGGTTGACGACTATAAATTGCTATTACGTCTCACAGGGGAAGCCCGGACAATTTATTCTCCTAAGGAGGAGGAAAAGTTTGTGGCTGCCAATGACCTCTTTCGAGGCACCGTGATTAGTGCTCTTCATAGCAAACACGAGGACAATTACATAATATGCACGACAAGCAAAGATTTATGTGTTTTGGCGTTTCTGTTGTACATCATGGAGCAATTGTATGACTATAAAATGGTTAATAACCGTTTATTAGTGGAACATGCTCATGAGATACAGGCACTGGCTAAGAAACTCAAGTAGTTTCCATGTGTGTTGCCCGATAAGTTTGTGGCCAGCGGTATTATCGCTAAGCTATCACCTTCTTGAAGGGATTTTGCTACCTCTCTAAAGTACAAGAGATAAGAGTTCAGCGTGGCTGAGCTTATTGGGTCTCTTGATGTTAAGGAGAAGGCGAGAGAAAAGACAATTATGGAAAAGGAGTTGAGACTTCTGCTGCCAATATGGTGTAGAGAAAAGGCAACAATGCATCTCATAATAAAAATAAGAAGCAAGCAGGAGAACGGCTTGAAGCCTAAGCAAACAACCAATTTTAAGAAGAAAAAGAACAAAGAAGGTGTCTGCTTTGTTTGCGGGAGCGAGGAGCACTGGGCAAGTGAGTGCCTAGACCGCAAATTCAAGCAAGAAAAGAAGGCTGCAAACATGGTTGTTAGCGAGGCCAAAGAAGGAACATCTGAGTGATGGATGAATACTAGGGCTAACATAAATGTGTGTGCTGATGCTTCTTTGTTTTCTTCTTATCAGGCTGATAGGATTGTAGCCTTGCTGATGAGGAACGGGTCCCATGCGCGTAGTGTTCGTGTTGGTATGGTTATTCTGAAGTTCACTTTGGGAAAGAGGTATTGTTGAAGAACGTGCAACATGTCCCCTCCATAAAAAAGAATCTAGTTAGGGGCTCTCAATTGTGTTGATATGGTTATAAAATTATTTTTAAATCAAATAAATGTGTACTGTCAAAGTATGAGATATTTATTGGTAGAGGCTATGATTGTGGAGGCTTGTTTCTCCTATATTTTTGCATGATGATGTTTGTAATAAGGTTGTGAAAAATATTATTATTCTAGAAGAGTCGAATATTTGGATTTTCATGACCTTGTCATGTTAATTTTGGTTGTTTATCGTGGCAAGCAAATCTGAATTTAATCCTAAAATTTAATATAGTCAAAGGTTCTAAGTGCCATGTGTGTGTACAATCTAAGCAACCTCGCAAGCCTCACAAGGCTACGGAGGCGAGGAACTTGGTTCCATTAGGACTAGTTCATTCTGATCTGTGCGTGATAAATGGCGAGTTGACTAAAGGTGGCACAAGATACTTCATAACTTTTACATACTATTGTACCAGATTTTGCTATGTGTATTTACTAAAATCAAAATATGAAGCATTGAATTATTTTAAGACCTATAATGCTGAAGCAAAAAATCAACTTGAGAGAAAAATTAAACGGTTAAGATCTGATCATGACGGAGAATACTTTTCAAGTGTATTTTCTAAATTATATGTAGAACATGGAATTATTCATGAGAGCACACCACCATAGTCACCATAATTAAATGGGATTGTCGAAAGAAAGAACCACACTCTAATTGAGTTGGTTAACGCCATGTGGGGGTATGGCCCCCGGTATCCTCAAGACAAGACATGGACCACACCATCAGGGGTGGTTCGGCCCACAAGGTTAAGGCATGCACGGCGCTGCTCGGCGTGCACCGCAAGACATTGTATAGTACCAAATAGGCTACTTTACTTGTAACCCTACCTCCTACAGAGTATATAAGGAGAGGTAGGGGTCCCCTAGAGGAGGGAGGAAGATCTATCAGATCTCACTGACATACAACAATACAATTAGACGCAGGACGTAGGTATTACGCCTTCACGACGGCCAAACCTAGATAAGACCTCGTGTCTGTCTTGCGTCACCATCTTGTTCGTGGCTTGCGCACCTGTCTGCCGATAATCTACTACCTTGGGCATACCCCTAGGTAGATTGCCGACCATATTTCATTGATAGTGGCACGCCAGGTAGGGGGTGTGCGTACTGCTCCTCAGACGAACAAGATGGTCATCATCCCCGGTTCCATGGCTACGCCGAACGGCCTCACATTCACCATTGGCCAGATCACCTGGACCACTGGCCCCAACAACTTCATCGCCATGACCACGGAGGAGGCGCGGATCCAATCTACATCGACCACTGCTTCACCGGCATCAGCTACGGCTTCGACCATGCTGGACCTGGCTCTAGCCACACCAGCATCGTCTTCAGCCACGCTGATAACCTGTCGTTCGCTTCCTCGCTACAAAGGGAGGCAAATTGACAACACCGACCTACTCGACTCCATCGATCAGGTCGGCACCAAGCTTGCTGAAACCCTAGCTCTGGTAGATTCGATTCAAAATCAACCTATCGAATAGGTAACCAGTACCCACAACAGATCTACCCGACCAGCTCAGGCCAGTCATCCTACATGACTCGGTACAGATCTCGTGGTCACGTCTACTCCTGAAGGGCGCTCCATTCGTCGCCAACTAGCTCCCGCAACGGGTCTCCGGCTCTCCGAGTGCGAAGCCTTGATGGAGAATTACCAGGCTCAGCTCTACGGCCTACGAAACACTACTTCCAACTACGCATACAATATACAACGCTGCTCGGATCTGTGTTTAATACATCGACCTCGGCCAAAGCCACGCAACTTCGTCAACATGGTTCGGATTGAGGAGTATCAAGAAGTAACGGTGCACTAATACAAGCAGCAGCCCTAACATCTATGACATATCACAAGAGTCGATCGGATCGATCTTGATCCGCCCCGGTGGCGTAGATGGTCCCGTTTCGACTCAAGCATCAGGTTTTTTTGGTCTCCACGCGGCATCCACATGGAGCTACGACACCAGATTTACATGATGGCTTGCCATTACATGCACGATGAAGATGATGTCAAGCAGCCATGCAAGAAGATGGAGTACAAGCAAGTGGGCCAACTATGGGTGTTCGTGTTATGTATGTATTCATACACAATGTACAGCGACAACCTAGAAGGGCTCCGTGTGCTTCTCTGACTCCAAATATGAAGACCACATACAATCTACTAAACCGCCATCAGGCTACTTCGTAACCTTCACGCAAGCAAGGAAGATCTCTGACTGCGCCCGACCTCGGCTGGAAATGCCCGAGGGCTTTTGCCTCCCCATGCGATGGAACTAGGTACATGCCCTCTGACCACCGAACTGATCGAGCAGCCACGTCGACCACGGACCACGTCGACCATGTCCCGAGCGGCTCCGTCGAGCTCCGACCACATCGACCACAGACCATGTCGACCACGTCTCGAGCGGCTCCACCGAGCTCTGACCACATCGACCATGGACCACGTCGACCACGTCCCGAGCGGCTTCGCCGAGCTCCGACAACCGCAACCACCGTCACAATAGGCAGAAAAGCACGAGGACCGGACAACTTTATCGCCATCGACCAGATTTCTATCCAAAGATAAGTACACTTCTAATATTTATATAATTTTCATTATGACATTTCTCCACAACATTCTCGTCATGATTATTCTTCAAATAATGTTTGTCCATGTATACAATCTTAAATATAACATATAGCTATACTTAATGCAAATCCTGGACCAGTCATGTTGACGCTCAATGTCTCCAGAAATGGCCCTATCTCCGGCTCCTCCCTACACGTGCACGAGCGTCTGCCCTCTACGTTATGGGTGGTCGGCAGCGGCTCCTTAGCGACGCTTTTTTCTTCCTACACGTGCACGGGCTCCGTGCCCCACGTTATGGTTAATGGGCTAGCTAGGGCTGGAAACTCAGCTACATACTAACTGCTCGGGCAGTTTATATTAAGTATAAACACAAACCTCACATTAACACTGATGTTTACAAAGCACCAACTACTTTATCACATCATGCTCATTTGTAGATGACTGTTGAGCATCATACGCTATTTCTTCACCGCTGTTTTTTCTCCATAATTTATTATTTTGTACATCATGTACTACCATTCTACATATTTATATTGCAAGAATTTCGAGCTACGCACGGGGACTTCGTTGCTCGCTCCTCGACTTGTGCTCGGGGACTGCCTCGACCACTCTCTGACCATAGCTCGGGGACTTCGTTGCTCGCTCCTCGACCTGTGCTCGGGGACTGCCTCGACCACTCTCTGACCACAGCTCGGGGCCTTCGCGTCTTGACTACATGTGACTGGCGACTCGCATACAGTTGGGATATTTTTTCTCTCACTTAGACCTTGCTACAAGGCTAATACCTCGCCTTCCAGCAAGCTCGGGGACTACATCGGTACGATGCACCTGCCGGTGCAGCTCATATCACTTGTACGACGATTGGATTCTCAACTTAACTGGGAATTCTTTTTAGACCCTGGCACCACGTGCCTACGTCACCTACTACCAGGCTCGGGGACTAAGTGGGCACACTTCAGCTTGTGGTGAATGTGCTTATTTTATCGACCCTTACACTCTGACTGTTGGCCATAACTACTACTATACAAGGATCACTTACATTTCTTTTCAGAAATACAAGTGGGCACACTTGATTAGGAAAGAAATCTTTTTCTTTTTTTTCTTTAGAGCACCATGCATTCTTCAGACATTCGGAATCCTTGGCTATAATCGTGGTCTACTGCTCTCTATTCTGACCAGAATACTAGCACATTTTCTTGGTCAATGTTTCAACTAGTTGGAGATGACATGAAGACATACCGCATTAGCCGAAGAAGATCAAACGACGTGTCGCAACATAATATATGGTGCTCGGGGACTAGCTGCCAGGGACTCCTCGCTCCTCGGTGCTCGGACATCGCCAGCGATGCCGAGGACTCCTCGCTCCTTGGTGCTCAGACAACGCCAGCGACGTCAAGGACTCCTCGCTCCTCGGTGCTCGGTCATCGCCAGCGACGCCGGGGACTCCTCGCTCCTCGGTGCTCGGACATCACCAGCGACGCCGAGGACTCCTCGCTCCTCAGTGCTCGGTCATCACCAGTGATGCCGGGGACTCCTCGCTCCTCGGTGCTCGGCCATCGCCAGCGACACCGGGGACTCCTCGCTCCTCGGTGCTCGATCATTGCCACCGACGCTAGGGACTCCTCGCTCCTCGGTGCTCGGTCATCGCCGCCTACGCCGGGGACTCCTCACTCCTCGGTGCTCGATCATCACCGCCGACGCTAGAGACTCCTTGCTCCTCGGTGCTCGGTCATCACCGCCTACGCCGGGGACTCCTCGCTCCTCGATTCTTGGTCATCACCAGCTACGTCGGGAACTCCCTGGTTGGTCGAACATCGTCGGCTACGCCGGGGACTCCTCAATGCTCGGATCTTGTTGCGTCTTGTCGGTGTACTATCAAGCTGCTCCATGCTGTTCAGGTCAGGGTGCTGATCTTGGGCAGCACATCTGGGGTCTTGATACGCACATGTCGGACGACGTCGGCAAGCTTTTAGACTTCTTTTTCTTTGACCCTGCTACAAGATTCATTCTTGATGTTCCAGCAGGCTTGGGGACTAAGTGGGCACACTTCACCTTGCAGTGAATGTGCTTATTCTCATCTCGAGGCTACACTCGGGGACTAGCTGCCTGCTTGGCTGGTCTTCTACTTTCTAACCCTGGCACCATGCGACTACGTCACCTACTATTAGGCTCGGGGACTAGCTGTGGGGGTATGGCCCCCGGTATCCTCAAGATAAGACATAGGCCGCACCATCAGGGGTGGTCCGGCCCACAAGGTTAAGGTGTGCATGTTGCTGCTCGGCGTGCACCGCAAGACATTATATAGTACCAAATAGGCTACTTTACTTGTAACCCTACCTCCTCCAGAGTATATATGGAGAGGTAAGGGTCCCCTAGAGGAGGGAGGAAGATCTATCAGATCTCATTGACATACAACAATACAATCAGACGCAGGACATAGGTATTATGCCTTCATGGCGACCGAACCTGGATAAAACCTCATGTCTGTCTTGCGTCACCATCTCATTCATGGCTTACGCACCTGTCTGCCAATAATCTACTACCTTGGGCATACCCCTAGGTAGACTGCCGACCATATTTCGTTGACACACCATGTTGGAGATTGTGGGACTAAGGAATGGTGGTGTGATGCTATCTTGACAGCATGTCATGTCCTGAATAAAGTTCCTACAAAGAATAAAGAAATCACACCATTCAAGGAATAGGGGAAGAAAAGATTAAATCTCTCTTATTTGTGCACTTAGGGTTGCTTGGCCAAGGTGAATGTGCCAATTAACAAGAAGCGCAAACTTAGACCTAAAACTGTTGATTGTGTATTCCTTGGTTATGCTATTCACAACGTTGGATATAGGTTCTTAATAATAAATTCTAGGGTACCTAATATACATGATGGTACTATAATGAATCCAGAGATGCTACATTTTTTAAAAGTGAATTTCCTCTGAAAATGCACCTTGCACTTCTAGTAATGAATCTATAATACCCCATGAGTAATTTATCCTAATAGAACGTATTGAGGAACCTCATGTGCAAAATCCCAAGGAGGATGACACTATAGTTACTCAAAAGAGTAAGAGATGAAGGACTGCAAAGTCTTTCAGTGATGACTACATTGTGTACCTTGTGTATGACACACTAAGAACCATTGAAGAGGAATATTCCTCTCCTAATGACCTTTGAAAGGAAGCAGTATGGAGTGAGATGGATTCAATCATGTCTAATGGGATTCGGGAAGTCGTTGAACATCCTTATGGGTGCAAACCTATAGGAAGCAAATGGGTGTTCAAGAAAAAGCTTAGGCATGATGGTACTATTGAGAGGTACAAGGCAGGGCTTGTGGCCAAGGGTTATACCTAGAAAGAAGGTGAAGATTTCTTCAATACTTGTTCACCTGTTTCCCGATGGACTATAATTCGAGTGTTACTTTCCCTAGCAGCCTCACATGGTCTTCTCATTTATTAGATAGATGTTAAGACAACCTTCCTAAATGGAGGGTTAGAGGAGGAGATCTATATTGATCAGCCAGATGGGTTTGTAGCAAATGGTCAAGAAGGCATGGTGTGTAAACTACTGAAGTCCTTGTATGGCCTGAAATAAGCTCCTACGCAATGGTATGAGAAGTTCGACATAACTTTAACATCTATCGGCTTTGTTGTAAACGAAGCTGACAAATGTATGTACTATCGATATGGTGGGGCGAAGGTGTGATCTTGTATTTGTGTGTTGATGACATACTGATCTTTGGAACCACTCTTGATGTGATCAAGGAAGTGAAGGACTTCTTGTCCAACAATTTTGAAATGAAGAATTTGGGAGAAGCTGATGTTATTCTTGTAAGTGCATCTTCCTTTAGTGGGTTTTGGTGAACTAAATGAATACACAATTAAATGTCTAATAAGTTTGCTAAGTGTTGAACAGGAAATTAAGTTTATTGCATATACTTGTGGATTGTGAGATGAGAAGTGTACAAAGGTTCAACAAGAAGGCAAACTTGATGATATTTCACATAATATTTAAATCAAGGCCAAAATTATGTATTGTTGTGTTGGAAGATCATGGAAACAATATAGTTTAAGAAAATGACAACAATACAAATGGAGTTGATGAAATGGCTTCTAAGTTGTGGGATATCATAGTATCATGAGAAAGCAAGCATATTTGACAAATAGTAAATGAGAGACATGAGTTGATGATTTTGGATTGGTCTCAATAATGGCTTGCTTTGCATGACAAGAATAGTTTGATAGTGGATTAGCATTGATCAGGAATTGAAGAATGAGTCAAGAATGCATAAGTGAAGAAATACCAAGCAAAGGTTAAATGACAAAGGACACAACTCATATTAGATATAAGTTAGTCTCTATGTTGGTTTGCTTGTATGGATAAAGATTTGGAAAATCACTTTGCATTGATTTGATCAAGCTATGAAAATATATATTGAAGTGATGTTAGGAGTGTCAAGCCAAAATGAAGAGGATATAAGAAATCGTGAATTGGCTTGACCATATTAATGTTGATTCATATATCTCAATCTATGTGAATCCAACTGAAGCTTGATTGATCTCAACATTTATATCTAGAAGATATTCAAGCAAGGATCACAATACTGAAGAAATAATTTTCCAATTGATGCTTAATATGATGTGACTTGAGGATGGCTCGATAGGGTGAATGAAAGGACCTTGATGTCGCCTAGAGGAGGGTGAATAGGTGCTTCTAAAAATTAACAACAAATAAAACTTGCAGCGGATTAGTAAATTGTGTGGCACTGCTTCTCTAATGCTGCAGCACTACCGCACTGCAGCACTGCCTCACTCAAAATGCAGCACTGCCGCACCGTTGTAGACAACACAACACAACACAACACAATCCACTCCTAGAAACTTGGAGATGTGCGTGGAGATGTCCAGTGGTAAGTCCACTAAGTACCTATACTTACAAACATGCACAACTAAGTATATCGAGTGGAACATAGATAATGCAATTCAAAACATAAAGGAACAAGACACAAGATTTATCCCATGGTTTAGCTCGCCACCAAGGCTTGCCTATGTCCACATTGTTGCAGAAGCCACTAAGGCTTAGGCTTTGCAACCCTTATCCTCATTCTCAAGTCAAGAGAGTGAACTCTTGAGATGAGAGGTTTTCACTAGATCAATGGGGTGATTAACAAACTTTCCCACGGCTTACCACAAGCACGGGAGCTCGCCGGGCGACGCCTAGCCGTATAGGAGGCTTCACCTCAAGGCTTGGCTTGATCTAATCTGCTCTCTAACACTTAATCACACACTAATCACTCACTCTCACAAAGAGAGGGGTTAGAGAGAGCTCTCACAAGGCTTGGGAAGGGTTTGGAATGTTTAGAGCATCAGCAGCCTCACAAGGAGGCGTGGGATAGGTATATATAGACCCAATCCCAAAACTAGCCATTGCAGTTTAAAAACTCGCCACTATGACCTATATAGGTGTGGCACTGCCGCAGCAACTCGCGACACTCCGCGGAGCAGCACTGCTGTGAAAATCGCGGCACTGCCGCAACTCCCAGAAACAACACAAGTCATCTCACGGAAAACACCATAACTTTTTACTCCAAACTTTGTTTTTAGTGATCTTAGACTTTCTAGAAAGCTTGTTTTGAGGGCTATCCAATCCAGCAGAGAACAAGCCCCAAGATCAACTAGTACAAGTGTAGTGCTAAGTGTTTTCTCTCATGTTAGCACTTGGGTTTGGTTAGTTTGAGCACTTGAGACTTGTCTATGATTCGTATTGCATCCCCCTTAATAGTATGACATACATATACTCAAGATCAAGATAATGTAACCATTTCAACTACTTGAGTCTTCAATGTTTTCATATGCCATTTCTTCTCAATATCACTTCATAAGAGGTTCTAATCAACTTTGTCTCATCTCTTTGAGTAAACATACCTTGAGCATGTGACTTGAACCATTTCCATATATATGAGTTCACCTCATGGCTTCAAGTCACTTCTATGAATGATTTGATCCTCAACATAATATGACTCCTCATAGTTGTTGGTGGTAGATAACAAACATTATAAACCATCAATATAACAAACATTATAAACCATCAATATAACTCCTCACCAACAAAGGTTTAGGGGTTTAAACTAACAAATTCCACGAGTTTTGGTGAATCTATGTTTTCTGCAGGGTTTATCTAGAAAACCATCAAGGTGGACCTAGATGTCAAAATTAATCGCGCTTAATCATCGCATAAACAACTCTAAAAGGTTCTAGAGGACACCACACCAAAGCGGAGGGCGAGGGGCCACCAGGTGGGACTGGCCGGTCTCATCTCTAGACCGGCCAGTTTAGGGCCCCACCTATCAGCCTCCGTCTTGTTATTTTGGTTCTCCACCGCCTCTTAGATTGCATCTACACTGTTTATTCAAGTCAGTTTGATCCGAGGGTACATGATTGATGCTCTGGCCTCTATATACCTACCCCTGCCACCCCTAGAAGACATCCCCAGTCATCAAGTCATCTAAGAAGATAGAAACCCTAATCATCCTCACAGCTCCATCATATTTTAGGGCATAGCTAGCTAGGCTAGGTCTAGAGGGAGGCAAGCTTCGCTTGGATTTCTGATCGTGTCAAGAGCGTGGCTTGGTATAGCATTTATACCCCCTCTTTTTTGTATCTCTCATTACTTTTATATGTTTGCTACAATTGTTATGATATTGTTCTTCATATTAATCATGTTCCTAGTTATCATGTTCAATGTCTACTTTGATTATATGCTTAGTATAGTTAGATTATCATCATGTTCATGCATAAGTTTGTATAGCGCTCATTCTTTGGATCTAGGGGTGAGTGGTCAACATTATGTAAGCATTTTTGGCACCATTGCTTGGGATGACAACTTAGTAAAAGTTATGCTAAGAAATGTCAACTACATTAGGTGACTACTTAAGCAAGTGACAAGTTAATAAATACCAACAAGCATTTCTGGCACTGTTGCCGGGGAAGGTAGCTAGGAAGTAAGGAAATATTGATAAACTTATACTTATTGATGTGATCGAGATAACCATTGACCTCTATTCAAATAGGCTTACCCTTGTTCTGTCTACTTTTATATCTTATGCAGGGTAATGTATGACCGGTTTTGATCTTCCGACAAACTAAGTTGAAGTTCCAGAAGCATTAATTAGGAGAACTAGAGCTAAACTCAAGAAAGTCTCAACTTTAGAATCGGAAGACAACTAGACAAGGCGGAGCTTGTCACAGAACCGACCAATTTATAAGAGCACAAGTACAAAAACAATCGCCAAAACGATCAAATTCTCGAACTTGAGCCCATATAAACCTGGTAGTCAACCGAAATCTCGAAGGATTTCAAACCAACTTGCATACAACCAAGATCACAGTAATTCAACATAACATATCGTACGTTACAACAGTTCATAGACATTCGCAAATAGGTTACATTATCATAGAGTCATTGTTATTACAAAACAAGTCTTGTAAAACATGCGGAAGCAAATAGTTTAACTCACACCCCGAGTTCAAATACACATACTAGTTTGTTAATCACGGCCCACAAAAGCATTCAGATAAGAGAACGGAGATCATGCCCATGATCTAGTCTTCATCACTCGCCGGGTGGAGACAATACTTATAGAATCCCTAATATAGAAGGTCATCTGCAACAAGAGGGAATAAACCCTGAGTACGGGAATGTACTTAGCTAGACTTACCCATTGAAAACCAAACAAATGACACCAAGGATTATGTATAGCTTAATGTAGTGGAGCTGGCTGACACTTTCTTTTTGCAGAAAAGCATAAGTAATAATGATCAACTCTTAACCTAAACTAGCAGTGACTTTTAGCCATTAACCTGTCAACTATATTAGCACCTGTACTAAGCAATCATTTTATTAGGGTGCAAACATTAATAACCATATCAGGTATTCATTGTGGCAACCTTATCATCATCATCCATTTAACCATATCATTAAATTAATTGAATCTACGTTGCCGCTGCTCAGTCAAGTTCTCACTATCCGAGAGAGATGGCGATTCGAATCGATTCCTATCCAGCTGGAGGGGTATTCCTAAACACAAACCCTGCTTCCCCCGTCAGGGTCGCAAACAAGTCACCTTTGGTACGATTCAGGAGTCGCGAGTCCGAACAGATCGGCATTCTCAGAGAACCACTCTGCCAAGGTTGTTCGGGACTCTAACCCGCCTTGGACTTATGCCAATGGCTCTCCGCACATCCTTACTACCTCCGGAATGCACGCCACTACTCGCGTCCCCGGCCTGAGTCAAGCTACTAGGCTTCGCGATCAGAATGACTTATCCGGCCAGCTAAGTGTTAGGCTGCGTTCAACATGACATGAGGACGTACAGCGTATCGGTCCTTAAACAACTTAGACGGAGTCACTATGTCCAAACCTACACAAGACTCCGCCTGGTCTTAATTCATTATTCACATGGTTCTTTTCCACAATAGCAAATATAGCCAACCATGATCCACCTCATCCTAAAGCTCGTAGGTGATAGGAAATCACCTGACTTCTACCGCACTAAGCATGGCTAAGCATTTAATCCGTCCTGAACTTAAATAGGATTCCAGTGCGATATCTGGACAAGGAAGGATATATAATGCAGCAATTGGTTCCAACCAATTCCTATACTTAACGCATCATCAACGAATAAAAGATACTCAATGTATTTGTGAAAACATGGGAGGCTTAATATGCTCCGGGGCTTGCCTTTCAGGAACGAGGAAGGCTGGTGGTCAGGGCACTCGAGCAATTCCTCCGCGGCGGCTGCTTCGTCGGCTTCCTGCACCTCGGGCTCCTCCTCCTGGTTGGCTCCCTCAAACTCCAGCAACGTCACTCCCTCTGGCACACCTATTGCATGAATGCGCAAGATAAATATCATGGATGCACATGAACGAATGTCAGGGATGCTCGGAAATGCGCATGTTCGCTGTAGTTTGCATATTACAACTTAAGCCCTATTCAAATCACTTTACTTACCAAGTTTATACAACCTAATGTATAATTGCTCATCTTCAGTTAATGACCTAGCACCTGCACCTAAGCATATTCTTAAGTTAGGCTAACCCCTAAACAATCAACGAGAACATTGCACAAGCATACACTCAAGCATTTGTATTTCAACCAAATGGAGACTATGTAGTGGTACAGTAAACTAGCCATAACTGGAGATTTATAAATCCAAATGACATGCAACAAGACAATCTGGAAAGCTTATAAAATTGTCTACAATTCATTTTCAGACCTCAAAGCATGATCCAAACCTTTACCAGGTCGAATTCCCCAATCAACAGAACTCTATCCCCACAAGGCAGAGAGTAAGCAAAAACTGGAACCTAACTTTAAACAGCTGTAGTTTCTAAACTACTGGGCCAAATGACCTCAAATTTTGACAGGGGCTAGATACATAAATTATCTACAACTCTTGTATTCATCACATTCACAGAAAACCAAAATATCATGGGGACCTTTCTAAAGTCCCCAGATCAGTCCAGAGGGACATAATGCAACGAATAATTAATAACTTATGATGTAAACACTCAATTGGATAAAACTAACTCTACTCACATGTCACACATACCACAAGGACACCAGAAAGTAGGGTGTTCATCACCAAAACATTTCCTCTAATACCTTTCTTAATTTATTTAATTAATTAGAGGAAATAGTAAACATATATGAAAACTACACCATTAAATCTACAAAAATTACAGTAGATACTACATGACCTAAGTAGATTACCATAAAAATTTCACACCATTTGAGTAAGTATAACAACCTACACAAAATTGGTAAGGCAGAATGACTTAAAATGGCATAATTAGGAAACCTTAGTGAAAAGTGTCAAGCAACAGATTTCATATTTTTCCTAGCATCCTTAAGGTACCAAGATACTACCTACCAAGTTTCATGGCCATAGGATTCCTAGATAAATTACAAAAAATCACACAAGTATCCATAAATGATAAAAGGAAAACATATAACTCAAAAACTACACATGCAATGACTCTCAAATTTTAACCAGAGCTTCTACTAAGCAATACTAGCTTACCCACAAAATTTCACAATTTTTGGATCACAGAAACTCAAGTTATGATTTAAACAAGTTTGCATGCATTCAAAAACACTTTTCAAGTTCCTATTTAATTCATCCAAAATTTCTACATAAAGTGCTCAAGACATATTTTTCTTAAATACTATACCTCAATGTGAGTCTAACAAAATTTGAATCACAGTATTTGGATCTACACATTTGAAGATACAAAAATCTCAAATCAGCATTCAAAACTGGAATTTTTGAACCATCATATGAATACACAGTCAATGACGTGCGGGACCCGGTTGTCAGCCGAACCCACTGGTCAGCGAGACGGAATAGGGGAGGCGGCTTCGACGGCGCAGCGACGGTGGAACTCGTCGACGGCGACTCCTCCGGCGAATTGGACAGCACCGGCGTGCTCCCCAAGTTCCCACGCATCGATTGACCCCCTAAGTCTAGACCCTAACGGCCCCTAAGCACGCCGGCCATGGCGCACGGCGGCTCTACCATGGCGCATGGCGGTGCACAACCGCGTTCCGGCATGACTGGACCGGCCTGGGAGGTAGCTTCTTCACTAGAGCGACTACGCGAGCTGGGGAAGACGAGACGAGGGCTAGGGGTAGAAGAAGGGTGCGGTGGTGCGCTGGCCACGGTGAGCGCCAACTCCAGCGAGGCTCATCCATGGCGGGCGGTGGTGGAATGGTCACAGCGACCTTACCAAAGCTCGAATGGATCGGCTAAGCGGTGGAGGACGGAGAGGCGAACACGGCGGAGCTACGGTGAAGGTGTAGTGCGCGTTTTTGCAGCGGGGCGTGAGCTCGGCGACGGCGAAGCTTCACGACAGCGATGGCGGAGCGACTGAGCTTGCTTGCTGCGCACGGGGGAGGCGAAGAAATGAAAAATGGAGTGACGAGCAGGTCGGGCAGGTGCGCGGGGGTGTTCACGTCATGGCCGGCCATGCTAGGACGCCCGCGGCGTGTGGCAGCGCGGTCAGCCGGCCGACGACGGGTGGCGCCACGTGGCCGTCTAAATCTGAACCTGTCAAAACACTGTAGCACCGATTCAGTTAACCATATCGAGCCTGATAGCGTACCTTCATCGAGTTGCAACTCCTCAACCATGATGATCCAGCTCATGGTGTAATTGACAAAGTTCAAGATCCAAGTGAGTACTACAAGTTTGTCAATTGGAGTACGAGCTAAATCGGCTTGATTTGGGAGCTACAAGGTGAATAAGTTGGGTACATGAAACTGAAATCCAGCCCTTATACTTAGAAAATTTCTAAGTGTCAAATACAACCCCAAAACTGACTTGTGGGTCCTTTTTGAACATGTTGTGCACATTCTCATGACTTGGCTTCTAAACAAAGTTTGTTCCTTATAAAATTTGTTACAACTTTGTTTTAGGTTGCTTAGACATGCAAACATCCTAAGCTACACTTTTTAAACAGTCAACAAAAAGGGTTCAAGGGTCAAATTTGGTCAAACCAGAACTTGGGAACCTAATTAGTCAAAGTGATCAACATGAACAATGTCCCAAATGACATTCTAGGTGTAACTAAGTTACTTAAAAGAATTTTTAGCCACACCATACATTGGTCACACAAGAATCAAGCATGGTATGTACTGAAACAATGAAAACACATGAAATGTTACAAATGTTTCAGTCATGTTTCACCTGTTTCATGATCTTGTTGCATAGTATTAACTACTTTGTTTCACTAAAGTGAGGGGCACATGTTGCACTTAAGTGTTGCACACTTTACATTTCATAATGGAAACAACACACATGAAACATAACAATACGTTGCAATGTTTCAAAGACATGTTTCATGTGATATAAGCTTGTGAATGAATGAATGATGCTTATGTCCATGAAATGCAAGTGCAAATGTGGAAGGCAAACACCTAGGGTGTTACAGAGCTTAACACTAGTTTTTGAAGCCATGGCTAACAAGACTCGCCGTGAGTTCTCTGCTCCAACTATGGACAACATCCGTACCTGACCAACAATCAATGTGGGGGACAATGGATTTGAGCTCAAACCCGCTCTCATCAACATGGTGCACGCCAACCAATTTTGTGGAAAGGCACATGAAGATGCAAGTGCTCATCTCCAACACTTCCTTGAGATCTGCAGCACTTTCACCATCAAGGGAGTATCCAAAGACACCATACTTCTTCACCTCTTCCCATTCTCACTTTTGGAGATGGCGAAGCAATGGTTCTATGCCAACAAAGATAGAAACACTACACGGGATAACTGCTCCACTACCTTCCTAGCAAAGTTCTTTCCCACAATAAAGACCAATGTTTTGTGTGGGAGAATTTCAAGCTTTCAATAATAACATGATGAATCTATCCTTGAGGCATGGGAACGCTTTCATGATTATATATCAGAATGTCCTCATCATGGGATGGAGAATTGGCTACTTATGTAGACTTTCTACCATGGGTTGACCAATAGTACCTGTGAGAACATGGATGCTGCTGCTGGAGGTGCTTTCCTGCCACTCACAGTCCCAGGTGCAACAAATCTCATAGAGAAGATGGGCCTCCAACCAAGGTTGGAATGAAGAACATCTTCAGACTCACAAGAGAGGTGGAGGAATGCATCAACTCAAGAAGGTAGACATGTTGTCTGCCAAGATGGACCTGCTCATGAAGAAGCTCGAAGATCGAGTTAATGAGAAGTAAGAAGTCATGCACATTCATGATCCCGCATGACGTGTGAAGAGTGTGGAAACACTAGGCATTCAAGGAGCAAATGGCGTGAAATGCATGAGGATGTAAACTTTGTCGACAACAACTACTTTCGTCCTTAATAGAATCAAGGATTGAATCAGCAACAAAGGCCAAACTACCAAGGTAACTATCAAGGTAATAATTAATCAATAATCAACCACCCTTAAGAGAATTGATTTCTAGCCAAGCTAAAATTATGGAGGGCTTATATAGAAAACTAGCTTCCAATGATAAGATCTTAGAAAACATAAATAATAGGATGGATAGCTTCTCCTCTACCATTAAGAACGAGCATTGCTTTAATAAAATGATAGAATCACAAATAGCTCAGTTGGTGGCTGCTGTTCCTCCGACCGACAAAGGCAAGATTCCAGGGCAATCGAAAGATCTAGAAACTACAAATCTTGTCGATATTCACAATGTAGCATACTACTGTATACAACCATTGACAAGAAGGTGGATAGATTATTCCTTGCCTAAAAAGAAGAGCGATCTGGGGAGACCTGTCATCCCCATCACAATTGGACCTCATATTTTCTAAGAAGCTATCTGTGACTTCGGAGCAAGTGTCAACATTATGCTTAAGGTAATTATGATCAAATTAATGGAGATACTTTGTTGTACACAAATATATGTTTATAGCTTGCAGATCAGTCCCTCTGCTACCTCAAGGGAGTTCTTGAAGATGCCATTGTTTGAGTGGGACAATCATATGTTCCCGTAGACTTTGTGGTTTTGGAAATAGGTGAAGATGTAAGGGCACCCATTATCTTGGGCTGACCTTTCTTGAGCACTGTAAAAGCCACCATCTACGTGGACAGTGCTAAGATCTGCTTCACAATCAAGGATAAAAAGGAGATGTTTTCCTTCAAGAACCATATCTTGCAATCTCCTAGACATCCATAGACATCATACCTGCCCGAAGAGACAACAGTGAGCAAGAAGAAAAGAAATAGGAGAAGAAGAAATAACAAAGCCAGGCAATCACTACCGCACATCGCAAGTCCACGCGTACATGATGATGCCGAGTCCTCTCCTAGTTTTGCCACATGGGATGGTCAAGGAGTTTGTGGGGATGACTAAATATGTCACGGAGACTTTCCATGACCTCCTTATAGGAGAATCGGAGTCGCCCTCTAGCTCTGACTCTAGCAGGGGGAGCCATCATCCCTCTCATGAGTGTTTCATGGCACGTAACCCTGAGGTACACATCGAAAGCATCCACAAAGAAGAGGCTACCCCAATGACCGACCTCGACGATGGGATGCTAGGGTCCCGTCCCTCCTGTGGGTGGAGCAGCTCAAGCCCTGGCACTAAGAGCTCGAAGAAGCACGACTCCAGCTCAAGCAGGAACGCATAGAGCTCGAGCGCCATGGAGACAGTGGTCGTGCACATGCCATGGTCCATGACGTGAACCAGAGGATCATCGAGGATGATGAAGCACTCCCACACTTCGCCCAGGCAAGCCAGAACATCGCTATTGTGGCAGCCTTGCTCTGGGGGCTCCTGAGGCCCACGACGCCTAAGGACCATTGGGGCCATCATGAGATTCGCATGCTACTCGAGCATGTGGCAGCGCAGTAGGCCAAGAGCTCGCCGTCTCAACAATGCAAACTCAACGCTAGATAGCGCACGCCCTCAAGGTGACTTGACAAGGATGCGTCAGTCCACTAGGCGCCGTAAGGCAGCAGGCCACATGTCGCGGTCTCAGTGCATGAGCATCTTAGCCACCACCATGACATGTGGGACACACTCGACGCCTGCAGGTGTACCCACGGCGATGCGAGGGATGGAGCTAGCCATGGCTACCACCCTCATCATGGTGGACGCTACGATAGTGACAAGGACCAAAGCCTAAGCCCTGACTTGCTAGGACGTCAAGCCTTTGGCCGACACATCCTCAATGCCATCTTCCCACCATGGTACTGACCACCAACCAACATCCCAAAATACTCTAGGGAAACAAACCCTGAACTGTGGCTCAGGGATTATCGGCTTGCTTACCAAGCTGGTGGAGTGGATAATGATGATTTCATTATCCGCAACCTTCCATTGTTCCTAGCCGATTCAGCATGAACATGGTTGGAACACCTTCTGCCCAACAGAATCCAAAGTTGGGTGGACCTAAAAGAGATCTTCATGGGAAACTTCTAGGGCACATACAAGCATACTAGGAACCCATGGGATCTCAAAAACTATTGAAAGAAGGTTAGTGAAATCCTTCATGGGTACATCTAGTGCTTCACTGGTAGTGCAACGAGCTGCCCAACATCGCCAATGTCGACATCATAGGAGCTTTCCTGTCCGAGACCACCTGCGAGTCCCTAGTCCATAAGCTGGGACATAAGGGCCCACGAACCACCAAGGAGCTCTTTGACATCACCACCAGCCATGCCTCAGGTGAGGAGGCGGTCAGAGCGATCTTCGACCGCCTTAAGGGCAAGGCGAAGTGGGATGAGGACATCGGCAAAGGCGCCTCCAACCGTCCTAGCAAGAAGAAGAACAAGCAGCGGTGCAAGGGCTCACTTGTGGTCACTGCGGACCACAAGGGGGCTCGAAAGCCCATAGAGGGTACCCTAACCCACTTCAAGAAGCTACTCAAAGGGCCATGCCCAAACCATGCTTTACCCATCAAGCACCTATACAAGGACTGTGGCCTCATGAAGCGGTTCATGTCTGGAGGCTCTAAGAAGGGGGAGCACAGGAGGGACCCCAACCCGGCCATAGATGATGCTAAGGAGAAGGACGATGGCTTTTCAACACTAGATGGCTGCCTCATGATCTTCGAAGGATCAATGGCCTATGACTCCAAGCGCCGCTAGAAGCTTGCGTGTCGTGAGGTGTATACAACCGAGCCGGCCGTGCCTACCTTCCTTTGATGGTTGGAGTCCAGCATAGCCTTCGATTGGACCGACCACCCCGAGTGCGTCTCGTAGCCAGGAAGATATCCGCTTGTGGTCAGCCCAATCATCAGCCTGAAGTGGCTCACCAATGTACTGATGGATGGAGGTAGCGGACTCAACATCATGTACACAGAAACACTTGACACCATGGGCATCAACCGAGCATGCATCTGGCTAACCGGGGCGCCTTTCCATGACATCATGCTTGGAAAACAAGCCATGCCACTCAGGCATGATGAGCTACCCATAACCTTTGGGGATCCATCCAATTATAGGACAGAGACCCTTACCTTCGAGGTGGTCAGATTCCATGGAACCTACCACGCCATCCTAGGATGTCCATGCTACGTGAAGTTCATGGTCGTCCCCAACTACACCTATCTAAAGCTGAAGATGCTAGGACCATGCAGGGTCATCACCATTGGCACCTCCTTCCAGCGCACCTACAAGTGCGAGGCCAAGTGCTGTGAACACACCACAGCAATTGTTGCCTCCAAGGAGCTTGCGGCCATCAGGAAGGAGGTCGCCGAAGAAGCACCTGACCCAAAGCGGTCAGTCGGGTCTTTTGAGCTAGTGGAGGATGCTAAGGACGTCCTCATAGACCCTAGTGGCTCTAAGAGCAAAGTGGTGTGCATTGGCACCATGCTTTTCTCCAAATAGGAAAGCATGCTCATCGACTTCCTCTGCGCCAACAACGAGATCTTTGCATGGAAACCCTCGGACATGCTAGGCATTCCGAGAGAAGTCACCGAGCATGTAACAGAACCGACCAATTTATAAGAGCACAAGTACAAAAGCAATCACCGGAGTGATCAAACCGTCATACTTGAACCCATATAAACCCGGTAGTCAACTGAAACCACGAAGGATTTCAAACCAACTTGTATACAACCAAGATCACAGTAATTCAACATAACAAGCCACATGTTACATTCATTTCACAAGTAGTTCATAAGTACCTCATACATTAGAGTACACATAGTTATTACAAAACGAGTTCACAAATAGCGGAAGCCAAGTAGTTTAACACCATCACACACACTTAGTTCAAATACAAGCCAGCACCATAGTCATATCCAGCAAAAGCAGTAAGATAAGATAACATAGATGATCATGCCCATGATCTAGTCTTCATCCCCCGCAGGGTGGAGACAATACTTGCAGTAGCCGTTATAGAGCACGTCATCTGCAACAAGGGGAATAAACCCTGAGTACGAGAAGGTACTCAGCTAGACTTACCCGTCGTAAACCAGAAATAAATGACACCAAGGAGTATGCAAGGCTTTATCGGTGGATCTTGCTTGACAACCATTTTGCATAAAAGCTTTAGTGATAAGAGAACATAATTTGATTTATGAGTAAGCAGCAATTTAACAATATTAACCTATCAACTAGGTTAGCACCTGTACTAGAGCAAGCAATTGATTAACTCCAAACATTAGTAACCATATCCGGTATAATGTTGTATCATCATCATCATCAATTTAACCATCAAGTTCAATTAAGTGCATCTACGTTGCCGCAGCTCAGTCAAGTTCTCACTATCTGGGAGAGACGATGATTCGAATTGATTCCTATCCAGCTGGAGGGGTATTCCTAACACAAACCCAGGCATACCTCGCGAAGGCAGCCTTAGGTCACCTTTGGTACATCTCAGGAATCGTGGCTCCGGGCAGCACTACACCCTCAGGGAGTCCACTCTGCCAGGTGGTCAATCTCACCGTGGACTTACGCCAATAGGTCCCCACACATCCTTGCTACTGCCAGGGTGCACACTTTCACTTCTCGGTCTTCTGACCTGAGTTGAGCTACTCGGCTTCGCGGTCGGAATGAGTTATCCGACCAACTAAGTGATAGGCATGCGTTCAACATGACATGAGGACGTACAGCGAATCGGTCCTTAACCGACACAGACGGGGATAGATCCACACCCAAGACCTCCTTGCCTTGTTGCTTCTCTATCGACCTCCCGCCCGATCACAATTCATTATTAACACATGGTTATTCTCTACGATAGCAAATATAGCCAACCATGACCAAACATTCTCCTAATATGCAGGTGACAGGAAATCACCTGACTCTTACCGGTCTAAGCATGGTTAAGCTTTGATTCGCTCCTGGACCTAAATAGGATTCAAGGTACATATACTGGCCAAGGAATAGATATATATGCAAGAAGTGTTCGCATCTAATTCCTATCACTTAATGCATCAATAAATAAAGATACTCAAAGTAACCATTTTTAAAACATAGGAGTCTTAGAATGCTCCGGGGCTTGTCTTTCAGAAAAGATGAAGGTTGGTGATCGGGGCACTCAAGAACTTCTTCGTTGACTCCTTCTTCGGGAACCTGCACCTCCTGCTCCTGAGCTTGCTGCTGCTCCTCTGGAAGTACTGGCTCGAATTCTAGAAGCGTAACTCCTTCCGGAACACCTATTGCATGCATATGCATAGTATAAGAATCATGTATGCACAAGAGATGGAAGATGATGATGACATGTATAGTCATGTATGAATGGACGCATGAAAGACATAATGATGCAAGATTAACATTGATTTTTACCGAGTAGGTGCATATCTCTTTTGAAAACAAGAACGGCACACTCACCAAGTTCTAATAACCTAAGATAAAGTTGTTCATCTTCGGTAAGAGGTCTAGCACCTGCAACTAACAATTTATCTTAATTAGCCTAGCATCTAAGTCATCACATCTACTCATATAAAGCAAACAAGTCAGTCACTGCACTCAATAGTTTTCAGGCTGCAAACAGCAGCTACAAGTTTGATCCATAACTGGAGTCCTACAGATCCAAATACCATGATTTAAGACTTTCTGGAAAGCTTATAAAATTGTCTACAACTCTGTTATTGACCATCTTCCCAGCAAACCAATTTATCAGGGGGAACTTTATAAAGTTCCCAGAATTGTCCAGAAAGACACAACGCAAGAAATAATTATTAACTTACGTTGTAAACATACAAACGGACAATACCAACTTTACTAACTCATCACACATGTTGAAAGAACACCATAAAACAAAAGTGTCCAGTCCTAACTAAATTATTCTCATGCCTTTAATAAATTATTTAGATACTTAGGTTAAATAATAAACACATATCCAAAGTGTACCTAAAATTCCACAAAAATTATAGTAGCTTATACATATCTCCAATAGGCTACTACATAAATTTCACATCAATTGCACAAGTATCTCATCCTACACAAAAATGACAAGGCATAAAGGCTTAAAATGGCATAAATAGGAAACCTTAGTGAAAAGTGTCAAGTAACATATTTCATATTTTTCCTAGCATACTTAAGGTACTAGGATACTACCCACCAAATTTCAGGGTCATAGGATTCCTAGATAATTTATGAAAATTCACACAAGTATCAACCAATGGTAAAAGAAAAATCTATAACTCAAAAACCATACATGCAATGACTCTCAAATTCTTACCAGAGCTTCTACTCATCAAGAATAGCTCACCCACAAAATTTCATAATTTTTGGAGCACAGGAACTCAAGATATAATTTAAACAAGTTTGCATGCATTTAAAAACACATTTTAAGTTCCTATTTAATTCATCCAAAATTTCTACAACATGTGCTCATGTCCTATTTTTCTTAAATACTACACTTCATTGTCACTCTACCAAAATTTGCCTCACTCCATTTGGATCTACCACTTAGGAGATACAAAAATCACAAAATAGCATAGAAATCTACATTTAAACCCAAATCTGAAACTCTATGAGCCATTGACAGGCGGGTCCCGCGGGGTCAATGGACCCACTGGCCAGTCGTAGCCGAAGCCGGGGAGGTCGTTGACTGGCCACCGCTCGACGACGGCGAGGATTCCGGTGAAGGGGGTGGCACCAACATGCTCAGCACACTGCCCCACGCCGATGGAAGTAGAAAACGGGCTCCCTAGCTACAGAGGAGGAGGTCGCCATCGGCAATGGTGTTTGCAGCGGCGCTACGCAAGGTACGCCGGCCAACTCCGGCCATGGCGGTCCGACCTAAGCCTAGCGTGAGCATCAGGAGTTCACAGAGACAACGAGGGACGGGAGAGAAAGGAGGGAGAGAGCTCCGGTGGTGGTTGGCCACGGCGGGCTCACCTCCGACGAGGTTGGGATGGCGTGGGAATGCCGAAAGCGGCCTCACCAGAGGTTGACTAACTGCGTGGAGGCGATGACGAGCAAGAGGAGGTCGCGGCGGAGCTTGGAGCTGGCTGGCGGTAGCATTTTTGCAGTGGCACGTGAGCGAGGTGACTGCGGAGGCTCGGCCGGCAATGGCGAGCGGCTGCGGCTCGGTGCTGCGCGCGATGAGGGCGAGAGGGAAACAAAAATGAACTTGAGGGCCGATCGGGCAGACGGACGCGGTTCAAGCAGTGGCCAGCAGCGCTAGGATGGGCGCGGTGCGTGGCCTACGCAGCCAGGCGGCCGGCAATGAGTGTCCTCCACGCGGCGTTCTTTCTCTGTTGCCGGTCGGAACTGTAGACACCGATTCAGTTACATAGGTGCCGACTGATAGCAAAACTTGTTGACCATAGATCTCTCAAACCGTGGCGATCCAGGTTAAGTCGTAGTTAACAAAGTTGGAGACCTACGTGAGTACTACAAGTTTGCTAATTGGAGCTTGAGCTGGTTTGGCTTGGTTAGTGAGATATAGAGCTCCAAACTAGCGTACATGAAACTGAAATCCAGTAAAACACTTAGAAAAATTTTCAATTGTCGAAACAGCTTTCAATTCTAACTTGTGGGTCCTTTTTGAACATGTTGTGCACATTTTCATGAGTTGGCTCCCAAACAAAGTTTGGTCCTTATAAAATTTGCTACAACTTTGCTTTAGGTTGCTCAGACATGCAAACCTTCTAAGTTGTACTTCTTAAATAGTCAAACTTAGGAGCTCTAGTGTTCTACAATGGTCAAACCATGACTTGGAAGTGTAATTAGGTAAGGTGATCAACATGAACATTGTTGCTAAAGACATTCTAAGTGTAGCTAAGTTGCTTAAGGGACATTTGACACACATTTGCATAGACCACCCATTAGCACACATAATTGCTAGCATAAAACCAAGCAGTTCAAATAGAAACACACATGAAATGATAACATTCATAATGGTATGATGCTTATGAATGGGATGATGATGCTCATGCTCATGTGATGTAAGTGTTTTAGTGCAACCATAACACTAGGGTGTTATAGAGCATGCCTTGAAGATCAGGCCGGGCTCCAAGCCGGTGGAGCAGCGCCTGCGTTGCTTCGACAACGGGAAGCATAGGGCCATCGATGAGGAGATTGCGAAGCTTTTGGTGACCGGGTTCATCAGGGAAGTATACCACCCCGAGTGGTTAGCCAATCCTGTTCTTGTATTGTAACACACTAAAATTAGTTACTTTCTAAAAAGAGTAAAATGATTTCTGTTAATTGTTTTATGCTCATAAAAACATAGGTAAAAGAAAATTTAATTTAAATTAAAATCCAACATAAGGGTAGCAACATGTTTGTGCATACATACCGTTGCATTGATACTTTTGTGATGAGTGGTTTGGAAAATAAATTCAAATCTCAATCTTCAAAATATTATTTTCAAGTAGTGGTTTAAAAAGAATTTAAAAACTTGCAAAAACAAAAGTTAGATAAGATGCTTTGTTTTCAAAATTCAAAGTTTTGGAAAAGGTTTTAAGACATGTTAGAACGATGCCTCTCTTTCCGGGAATCTTTCCGACCTTTTTTGGGATTAAATTCCTATTTCTTGGAGCTTTGTCTTTTTCCTCGATCAATGCAAAAGTCTTTTTTGGGAGCTAAAACCACTTTGGTTGTGTTACTCATTCTTCCACCTATCCCTAGGAATTTTTATGGAATTTTTCGAAGCTCAGAGATATTTTTCGGAGCCTAAATAGTAATTTCATATTTTCTAGAATTATTTTAATTTTGAAAATCAATTATTTCCTAAAATATCTCGGATTTCCAAAATCTCCAAACCCTGCATGTATATATACATATGCCAACGTAGCCCTCGACGTGAGGATTCTAGAAGTACGATCGGTTTTTCGAGCCACTAGTCATAGCCCCGCAGATCGGACGCCGAATTTCTACATCTCGTTTCCGATGAACTTTTCTGGCGAATGTTCGGTGAGCGTTTCTGGCCATCTCCAGTGTCCTCCGTGGAAACCGTCACTGCTTCAAGGTAGATCTCGTCGTCCTCTGCACCGTCTTGCCATCCTTTTCACGAATCCGTGCCTGTTCGTTGTTTCCCTAACCTCTCTTCTTCTTCTTCGGCTAGGAACACCATGAACACGGTATTCTCCTTTGTCTTCGGCCACCCGGCGCCACCACGGCATCCTCCCGCGTCCCAGCCCCATTCCCATGCCACCGCTCCTAGCCCATGGCCCTGTGCCGCCCCGTCCTATGCCCCTGCTCATGAGCGAGCAGGATGGCCGCCGTTGCCCTGTGCCGTGCGGATGCGTGCGTGCTTGCTGCCCTGATCTAACCCGAGTGGGCCCTGTCCCGGCGCTGCGCCACCGGCTGGCCAGCAGGCCCCGTGGCCGAGGCTGAGTCCCCTCCCTTTCCTACGTGGAGCAGCACAGCAGCACTTCCATGGCCATGTCTGTACGCACGAACAACCCAAAGATGAAGATGACCATATTTACAGTTATGCCACTAGTTCATTAAATCTTCGCCGTTACTTCGTTTTAATTCTGTTTCAGTTCGTTCCAATTGCATTAGTTTCGTATCGTGGAGATCTACATAGTAGCGCTATTAATTTTCATATCACATATTTTTGAATTTATTATATTAAAATATTAATTATGTCTATAATTAATTAATCGCTGATTAATTAAAGTCGATTTAGGTTTTTTATTTTGATTCGATTGCGTGAGTTTCATCGTAATGTGTGATACATGTTAGCAGCGTCATTCAATATAACAAATGTTTCTGAATTTTAATATAAGGTATTAATTTAATTTATATTTATTCAATAGCTTTTAATTAAAAGCAACTACTTAGGGTTAACTTCGTTCTTGTCATATAAAATCGTGCCAATATAAGACACACGTTAGTAGCAACGTTTATCATATCACATGTTCATAATATTATAATTTAAATATTAATTTGATTAATGATTATGTAAACTTGTTTCTAAATAACAGCAACCTAGGACAGTATCCACCTTTTATAATTACTTGTTAATTAATGTCAACTTAAATATGTATTTATTAATTATAATTTGCTTAGTTTAAACATGATTTATATAAAGTTAGTTAAGATGCTTTCACATGTATTTTTCTCTTGCAAAGTTAAAGTTAATTTGATTAAATGATACGTGCATGTTTATGTATAAAATATGACTAGTTCAACTCGGCTTTTAAAATAAAATGTGATTTTATGTAATCTGAATTAATATGCTTCATATAGTTTTGGTCAATGAAAATAAATCAAGCATATAGGCTTTTTCTCTCTTTTGTAATATAAAATCCCGATAGTCATTTCTTTTTAATGATAATTCTGTTATTGGTGATTCTTGCATTTCCGTGATTGTAGCGACGATCCCACTCTTTTAGTATATTGTTTTATAAGCAAAATCTTTTGGTAGATGTATTTTTTCAACCGTAGCTCCGATTAGCGTGCCTCTCACGACTATGTGTTCGTAGCGATGCGTAGAATCGTATTTCAAACTCTTTTACTTATTTTTCTATGATTGGTGTATTGTTCTGATATAGATGCAATTTTATGCTATGCATGTATGTGTATGGATGTTGTGTGGTGTTCTACGATTACGTCCAGTCGGTGAGATATACGTGGTGATCCAGAAGAAGAAGAAGAACGTTGAAGATTAAAGCTTACTGAAGGATCGGTATTTAAGGCAAGTGTACCAAAGGCCCCCTGTACCTATGAATTATTACACTTCATATTCATGCATGTGTCTAATTTGATATACCCTTAAGGACTTTACCTAGATGAATACTTGTACCACATATCCTTGTTACCTAGGGTTTGGGTATGCATTTTGGATAGATGTTGCAGTGCTGAACATAGAATAATAGTTAAACATTACTAAAGGCATTATGCAATATGATAACATGAAGCTTTTTAGCAACAGATAGGGGGCTAGAGTACGGGGTTTAGTACTCTAGTGCCTCTCCATAAGGACTTAATCCTGAAGCGGCAACCCAGGAGGTTCCGTACAACCCCGAGTGTCATATGGCTCTGACTTTAATCTATTAACTAGGATGTACTAGCTCATTTGTAGCTTCCAGTAAGGGTAAGATGGTATCTTTCCTTTTTCTGCTAGCATGTGTGTACCGTGCTGCATTGCCCACGTGTGCCACTCCTTAGTAGCTACGACTTATTAGTGCAACTAGCTAAGGGTTTCATAGTGAAACCCTGCGACACTTCCTAGGTAGAGGTGTAGTGGGCCTTGCAAACCCCGGCATTGGGAATCACGGCTCGGTGGGTAAAGATGTACAATTCCTACAGAAATATTTGACATGTTATAACAGTCATGCTCATGGATACGAGCGGTCTGGATCCTTCAAGATTAGTGGTTACTGTGGATGGTGGATGGCTGGGAATTGAGATAAACTTGACTATACTTTAATATCACTTGGGAATTGGGATTGTTCACTAAAGTAGTGATACAGGATGCTAAAACTTGATCAACTAAAATTGCGAACCACAGTCAAATAGTGTCAAGCCTTTTGAGCCTCATAGATCCCTTTGATATACTTACTAAGCATGGTGAGCTTACAATTGCTTTACATCCAATGAAAATCCTGGATGGGTACCAGATTGCTAGTCTGGAGGAGTTAGGCTTGTTGTCGACCAGTCAGTCGTCCCTATGGATTTGGAGTCTTCGCCTGAAGATCGGAGTTGTCTTTCTGCTGTCTATACTCTGAGGTTATATTCTTTATACTAATACGTTATGTATTTAAGCATTGTCTATTGATATTACCCTTATTTGTGGCTATATATGAGATTTGACTTCCTAGGCTCACATATAGTGTGTATCTGGTTTTGTCTTTAAAACCGGGTGTGACAAAGTGGTGTCAGAGCAATGCTGACTGTAGGACATAAGCCTAGTTAGTATTGGTCATTTGTAAAAACCTATTTTACTATAAAACTATTTCTCCACCTCCTTGACTCATTGAATTAAATATTTCCAATCCTTGTCCTATAGTATCCTCTCCTTGATAGCTCCCTTTGAGCTATACCTTCTTATCTCCTTGAGTTGTTGTTCTTGATCTCTTGCAAAGTTTCTAGTCTCACCTCTATTCAAATTTCCAAAGCCATGTTAAGAAGTTTTCCCTTAAGAATACCTACCAAGTAGCTAGAAGGAACGATTAGCAACGAGCTTGTATTTCATGTTTGAATGGTTTATATTTATGTTATGGTTGAGTTGGATCTTTGTAATGAGTGCAGTGAATTTGTGGGTTATGCTCACAATTTCATTTATATTAAAGGTTTAAGGTATAAGCGATAAGGAAATAAATAGTCTGGGTTCTCTTTCTCTTGTTTCCTGCTTTCTGTCTTCCAGAGCAGTCTGAATTCTATGGCCTATGTCTCCAACCTCTGGGCAACCAAAAATTCTGATAAAATTCTAGGTGAATGCAGACTTCAAGACTTTTCTTTTCCCACAAGATTCACCTTGATAGATTTTCTAGTTTGGGAAATATAAAAATCACAAGGCGATACATCTGCGCTGTCTGGAATCTGGAATAGTTTCTGTTGAGCAAACATTTTGACTAAGTTAACTGCAGAATCTGAAGGAGTGGTCTAAAAGAAAGATGTGGGGAATTGTATAAGCTTTCCAACGGTTTAAGATGCAACTTTATTGGATAAGCGGAACTCGAGATATGGATGTTTTTCTGCGCTGCTGTTTTCTATCTAGGGAAGGATCAATTTTTCTTATTCTTATCTATGTCCACAAGCTCACTAGGATGTCAGAGGATGATAATACACCTTGAAGAAAGTTACATGCTAGATGTTGGTGCCCCAATCCCATCTCTTCTTAAGGGGGGTAGCATAGCTAAGAGTGTTGCCAGTTGGTGAACCACAAGGAGTTCAGATCTACGTCAAGATTGATCTTCGAGCTAGCTATGGTTGGGAGTTCGATCTTCACATACCTAGGATATAGACAGTTGCAAGAATGCTCAAGACTAAGATTAACTCTTGAAAACAATTGTATTGGTTTTGATTTCTATTTAAAGCACTTTCCTTGAAATGAAATCTTCAAAAGATGTTGGAAAATGAATTAACAACCTTTTGATTCAAGAACTTTGAAAAACTTCTTCAAAAGTTGATTTGAACTAAGATAAAAAATGTAACACCCCAGTGTTATGGTTGCACTAAAACACTTGCATCACATGAGCATGAGCATCATCATCTCATTCATAAGCATCATACCATTATGAATGTTATCATTTCATGTGTGTTTCTATTTGAACTGCTTGGTTTTATGCTAGCAATTGTGTGTGCTCATGTGTGGTCTATGCAAATGTGTGTCAAATGTCCTCTTAAACAACTTAGCTACACTTAGAATGTCATTAGCAACAATGTTCATGTTGACCATATTGCCTAAATTACACTTCCAAGTAATAGCTTGACTTGTGTTGACCCTAGAGCTCTTATCTTTGACTGTTTAAAAAGTACAACTTAGAGTGTTTGCATGTCTGAGCAATCTAAAGCAAAGTTGTAGAAAATTTTATAAGGAACAAACTTTGTTTAGAAGCCAAGTCATGAAAATGTGCACAACATGTTCAATTTGGGCCCACAAGCTAGAAATCAGTGTTGATTCTACACTTAGAATTTTTCTAAGTGTTTAATGCATTTCCAGTTTGATGGAGCCGACTTTGGTTTGATGCAACTCGTTATCCATTGCGAATTAGCTAAATGTTTCTATAGAACAATTGTAGCCCCATAGTAGCTCTACAACTTTGATTCATGAAGAAATTGCTTACTCGCCACCATTTTTGAGTTGGAGGTGATGAAAAGGCGCTGTCAGTCGGTTATTCAGTCAATGCTGGAAATTTGAACTCGGCACTATGCCGACCGGGCTCAGACACTGGCCGCTGCGTGGCCGCCATGTGCCGTGGCCAGCCTGACGCCGCTGCCCGCTGGCGACCATTTGAAGGCCGCGCCCGCCTGCTCTCCCACTCGCCCTTGCTCTCTATCTCCTTCTCGTGTGCGTCTGTGCCACCGAGAGCAAAGCCGCCGTCGCACCATTGCCGCCGAGCCAGCATCGCCGTCGCGTAGCTCCTCCGCTGGCCAGCCACCGAGAAATCGCTCGCGCACATAGAAGCGCCCTGCACTGCTCTACTCGCTCAAGCTCTCCACAGTCATGTCCGTGTCTAGGTGAGAGCCCATTGTTCACTTCCGCCGCCACTGCCATGTGCGCACCCTCGCCGGAGCTCGAAGCCACCATGGTCGTGCTAGCTAGGATTCTTCTCCCCCTCTGTTTCCTACCTCTCTAGCTCCGTAGTGACACCGTGAAGCTCGTACCGAGCTTGGGTGGGGCAATGGAGGCTCGCCGTCACCGGAGCACCGTCGGAAACTCACTGCAGTCCGCCATTGCCGATGTCGTTGTAGCTAGAGCTTGGTAGTGGTTGGGGAAAGGGTATAGGTAGGTGCGCATCGTCGCTAGGAACACGCCGGTGACCTTGGTCTCGCCGGAAAAGTAGCTGCCGGCGAGCTATGCCATTCCCGCGCCATCGCGTGCGCCATCCCCTGCTTTCGGTCGCTGACAGATGGGCTCCACTGATCTGCGGGTCCCGCCTGTCAGTCACTATGGATTTCTAAGGATAGCTCATTTATTCAGTTTTTGAATGCAGTTTGTGATTTTGGTATCTCCAAAGTGGTAGATCCAAATGGAGTGAGGCTAATTTTGGTAGAATCACAGTGAAGTGTAGTATTTAGGAAAAATATGACATGAGCACACGATGTAGAAATTTTGGATGAATTAAATAGGAACTTGAAATGTGTTTTAAAATGCATGCAAACTAGTTTAAATTATATCTTGAGTTTCTGTGATCCAAAAATTATAAAATTTTGTGGGTAAGCTATTATTGCTTAGTAGAAGCTCTGGTAAAACTTTGAGAGTCATTGCATGTATGGTTTTTGAGTTATATATTTTTCTTTTATCATTGATTGATACTTGTGTAAATTTTTGTAAATTATCTAAGAATCCTATGACCATGAAACTTTGTGGGTAGCATCCTAGTACCTTAAGGATGCTAGGAAAAATATGAAATCTGTTGCTTGACACTTTTCACTAAGGTTTCCTATTTATGCCATTTTAAGCCTTTATGCCTTGTCATTTTGGTGTAGGATGTGATACTTGTTCAAATGATGTGAAATTTATGTAGTAGCTTATTGGAGAAATGTAAAAGCTACTGTAATTTTTGTAGAATTTTATGTACACTTTGGATATGTGTTTATTATTTAACCTAAGTCTCTAAATAAATTATTAAAGGCATGAGCATAATTTATTTAGGAATGGACACTATGTTTTCTGGTGTTCTTTCAACATGTATGATGAGTTAGTAAAGTTGGTCTTGTCCATTTGTATGTTTACAACGTAAGTTAATAATTATTTCTTGCGTTGTGTTTTTCTGGGCAATTCTGGGAACTTTATAAAGTTCACCATGATAAATTGGTTTGCTGGGAAAGTGGTCAATAACAAGGTTGTAGGAAATTTGTTTATATAGCTTGTGTCAAAATTTCAAGACATTTGGCATAGTAGTTTGAGAGTTATCTCAGTTGGAAGACAGCGCTCCCAACTGCCTACTCTCTGAAATCATCGGACAGTTTTACAAAATCAGTCTGGGTGACCTAGTTTGAGTTTGAATTAGACCTTGGTGTTTAAATGAAAGTCATAGATAATTTTATAAGCTTTCCAGAAAGTCTTAAATCATGGTATTTGGATTTGTAGAACTCCAGTTATGGATCAAACTTGTAGCTGCTGTTGGCAGCCTAAAAACTGTTGAGTGCAGTGAAGGACTTGTTTGATTTATATGAGTTGATGTGATGATTTAGATGCTAGGCTAATTAAGATAAATTGTTAGTTGCAGGTGCTAGACCTCTTACTGAAGATGAACAACTTTATCTTAGGTTATTAGAACTTGGTGAGTGTGCCGTTCTTGTTTTCTAAAAAGAGATATGCACCTACTCGGTAAAATCGATGTTAATCTTGTATCATCATGCCTTCCATGCGTCCATTCATACATGGCTGTACATTTCATCATCACCTTCCATCTCGTGTGCATGCATGATTCTTATATGATGCATATGCATGGAATAGGTGTTCCGGAGGGAGTCACGCTTCTGGAATTCGAGCCAGTACTTTCGGAGGAGCAGCGGCAAGCTCAGGAGCAGGAGGTGCAGGCCCCCGAAGAAGGAGTCAACGAAGAAGTTCTTGAGTGTCCCGATCACCAACCTTCATCTTTTCTGAAAGGCAAGCCCCGGAGCATTCTAAGTCTCCTATGTTTTGAAATGGTTACTTTGAGTATCTTTATTTATTGATGCATTAAGTGATAGGAATTGGATGCAAACACTTGTTGCATATATATATATCTATTCCTTGGCCAGTATACGTACCCTGAATCCTATTTAGGTCCAGGAGCGAATCAAAGCTTAGCCATGCTTAGACCGGTAAAAGTCAGGTGATTTCCTGTCACCTGCAAGTTAGGATGATGTCCGGTCACGGTTGGCTATATTTGCTATCGTGGAAGATAACCATGAGTTAATAATGAATTGTGACCGGGCGGGATGTCGATAAAGAAGCAACAAGGCAAGGAGGTCTTGGGTGTGGATCTATCCCCGTCTGTGTTGGTTAAGGACCGATTCGCTGTATGTCCTCATGTCATGTTGAACGCATGCCTATCACTTAGTTGGCCGGATAACTCGTTCCGACCACGAAGCCGAGTAGCTCAATTCAGGCTGGAAGTCTGGGAAGTGAAAGTGCGCACCCTGGCGGTAGTATGGATGTGCGGGGAGCTATTGGCGTAAGTTCGAGGTGAGATTGACCACCTGGCAGAGTGGACTCCCTGAGGGTGCGGTGCTGCTCAGAACCGTGATTCCTGAATTGTACCAAAGGTGACCTAAGGCTACCTTCGCGCGGTATGCCTGGGTTTGTGTTAGGAATACCCCTCTAGCTGGATAGGAATCGATTCAAATCGCCATCTCTCCCAGATAGTGAGAACTTGACTGAGCAGCGGCAACGTAGATGCACTTAATTGAACTTGATGGTTAAATCGATGATGATGATATAATATTATACCGGATATGGTTACTAATGTTTGGAGTTAATCAATTGCTTGCTCTAGTATAGGTGCTAATCTAGTTGATAGGTTAATATTGATAACTTGCTGCTTACTCATAATTTAAATTAAGCTCTCATATCACTAAAGCTTTTATGCAAAATGGTTGTCAAGCAAGACCCACCGATAAAGCCTTGCATACTCCTTGGTGTCATTTATTTCTGGTTTATGACGGGTAAGTCTAGCTGAGTACATTCTCATACTCAGGGTTTATTCCCCTTGTTGCAGATGATGTGCTCTATAACTGCTACTGCAAGTATTGTCTCCACCCTACGGGGGATGAAGACTAGATCATGGGCATGATCATCTATGTTATCTTATCTTACTGCTTTTGCTGGATATGACTATGGAACTGGCCTGTATTTGAACTAAGTGTGTGTGATGGGGTCAAACTACTTTGCTTCCGCTATTTGTGAACTTGTTTTGTAATAACTATGTGTACTCTGATGTATGAGGTACTTGTGAACTACTTGTGAAATGGATGTAACATGTGGCTTGTTATGTTGAATTACTGTGATCTTGGTTGTATGCAAGTTGGTTTGAAATCCTTCGTGGTTTTAGTTGACTACCGGGTTTATATGGGTTTAAGTATGATGGTTTGATCACTCTGGTGATTGCTTTCGTACTTGTGCTCTTATAAATTGGTCGGTTCTGTTACAGCTGGCATCAGAGCTAGATTCAACATTAAATAGGTCATATGTGTATTTAAAACAAAAGTTTCTGTTTGCGAAAATCAGTTTTGACAACTTATAGCTACATATATATAGGTGATCAAATCTGAAATTTTATCTAAAGTATGCCAGTGGTCATATCCTCTATGCCCAAATAAGGACTTTCAGGTGGCTTATTTAAGTAATAACTTTTGGGGGGTAATTGCTTTCATTTTATTTCATCGTCCATACGGCGTGCTATTGTATGAGTGCCATCCGCTTGGGTGGTAATGTATGGATCAATTGCCTCTACGCCTAGGTAAAGTGAGTTGTGAGAGCATGACCGTCCAATTGTCGGTCTAGGGGAGAGTTAGTTGTGGTTACCGGAATGTTTACATGTTGCACACATGTACATATGAAGGTACTTAATTGTGGGTGTATCAATCGGGTAGTTTTGGATACCGAAGTATATATATCCGGGGATGTATATATGGAGAGTATCTTAGTTTACTGCTTTTATTGTGTGCTTATTTCTTTTGTTGGGATGGGCTGCAATGAAATTTTCTGCAGGTGCACTAATAACGCAACGTGTAGCTCGACTAGATACGTATATGAGAGAACGTATGTATGCCACCGTCTATGTCGCTAGAATGTTAATTTTTTCTTAAGATTCGGGAGGACGTACGGAACGTGCATGCATCATGTTTACTCATGTCATTACATTTTTGCATCACTCCCTCCCTTATCTTTAATTATTCCATTATATATTACTCATCCTTTAAGGTAATCCTTCCACACCCAAGTTACAATGCTACTACTAATGGCCGCACTAGCACTACCACCCTGGAGCAGCACATTCCTTCATATGTTTGGCACCCCAACCCTGTTGTAGAGGGTGCTACATTCAGTAGGATATACGGGGCCACCTCGTTATGCTTTGATGTAATCTCTGAAACTTGCATGTTGGCTCCATTTGGATGTGAGCTTTAAATAAAAGTCCAGCTTTGAGGTTGGCAAAAATTTGGCATGTGAGCGTATGCATCGCGTGAATGTGCGGAGTAAAGTTATGGCGATGTTTTGAGGATGAATTATTGTGCCTCTGTTTATTGTATGAAATTAATCTCTCCAATAAGTTCAGTTTGGCATAATTCTACAATTCATCTACAATGTATCTGACATCTCCATCATTATTCACAAATGCACTTCTGTAGATGTCGCGCAATCTACATTCAGGCCGTGCTGGGGGTAGTGGTGATGATGATCTTCCACCACCACCATCGCCCACACCGTCTGATCTGTTGGCCATGCTCGTGGAAGGTCAGCGTGCGTTGGGTGATGCTATGCGTACCCTGGCCCAGCATCAAGCACAGGGCCACAACCAACGATAGGGACCAGAGCCCAACCAGTTTAGTGATTTCAAAGAATTCCAAGATACCAAGCCACCCATCTTCAAGGAAGCTGAAGAACCGCTTCAAGCAGAAGAGTGGCTAAACACACTTGAGCACAAGTTCCATTTGCTCAGGGTGACAGAGCAGATGATGGCGGAGTATGCTTCGCATCAGCTACAAGGACCAGCAGGTATATGGTGGCGACATTATCGGTCCACCCTACCAGAAAATGCCCAGATCACTTGGAATCAATTCCAGGAGGCTTTTAAGAGTCATTATATTCCTCCCGGGTTGATGGCCATAAAGCACAATGAGTTTATGAAGTTAGTGCAAGGCACCAAGACACTCACTTAATATCTTCATGCCTTCAATCATTTAGCAAGGTATGCTCCAGAATTTGTTGATTTAGAAGCAAAGAAAATTGCCAGCTTTAAGAGAGGGCTTAGTCCCAAACTGATGAAGTCCATGGGGAACAACAAGAGTGTCACTTTCAATGAGTTCGTAAGCAATGCTCTTACTCAAGAGAATAACGATAATGTCTATGCTGCTTCCAAAAATCACAAGAGGGCCTTTGCGGCAGGTGTCTCTTAGGCTAAAGCTCTAGTAGCGAAGACTCAGTTTCGCCCACCGACTACAGCTGTTAGGTACCAGCCGCCACAAAAGAAGAATCAGGTTAAGACTGGTTTCAAGAAGGCATTTACTGTACCTCTTCCAAAGGGCACCACCGGACCAGGGAATTCTTTTGTTCCACCAGCAAACAGGCCATGCTGGAATTGTGGCAGGACAGGTCATTGGTCCAAGAATGGTCCGTATCCTCAGAAGAACAATCAGAAGCAAGGGAATTCTGGTGCTCATCAAGGACATGTTAACTACACCAATGTGACAGAGATACCCTCCGGAGAGGTGGTGACTATGGGTAAGTTTCTTGTGAATCAACATCCTATAGTTGTATTATTTGATTCCGGTGCTTCGCATTCATTTATGAGTCCAGCTTTTGCATCACAGTACAATCAGAAGGTAGTTACACTATCCATAGGTAGCTATTGCATTAGTGCAGCTGGAAGTAGTATTTCTACCAATCAAATAGTACCTGATGTGAGTATCGAAATAGAGGGACGAGTGTATATGGCCGATCTGGTAGTTTTGCCGGGACTTGGTATAGATATAATCTTGGGGATGAAGTGGATGAGCGGTCATGGAGTGCTCATTGATACTTCCACTAGGGTCGTTATGTTGAGGGATCCTATTAGCCAAGAGGCTTTTCTAGTGCCACTTCCTAGAGAGTTGGAACTCCACAACACTGCTAATGCTATCCAGACCCCAAGAATTGAGGACGTCCCAGTAGTGTGTGAATTTCTAGATGTATTTCCTAATGATTTACCTGGTTTACCGCCGGATCGAGATATTGAATTCAAGATTGAGTTAGTGCCGGGCACTGCACCTATTTCTAGAAGGCCTTATAGGATGCCACCCAATGAGTTAGCAGAGCTTAAAGTTTAGTTACAAGATCTGTTAGAGAAAGGTCTTATCCGACCTAGTGCTTCTCCCTGGAGTTGTCCTGCTATATTTGTGAAGAAGAAGGACAAGTCATTGTGCATGTGTGTGGATTATCGTCCACTCAATGTTGTGACAATCAAGAACAAGTACCCATTGCCCCGCATTGATATTTTGTTTGATCAGTTGTCTAAGGCAAAGGTATTCTCTAAAATTGATATGAGTATCTGGTTATGTCTTTCGGCCTGACCAATGCTCCTGCATACTTCGTATATCTGATGAATTCAGTGTTCATGGAGGAACTAGACAAATTTGTAGGTGTCTTCATTGATGACATCTTGATCTTTTCTGTAAACGCTGAAGAACATGCCAAGCATCTGAGAGTTGTTTTATCTAGGCAACGAGAACATAAGCTTTATGCCAAGTTCAGTAAATGTGAGTTTTGGCTTAAGAAAGTACCTTTCTTGGGTCATGTGTTGTCCGATGAAGGGATTTCGGTTGATCCGTCTAAGGTGCAAGAAGTTATGGATTGGAAGGCACCAACTTCAGTGCATGAGGTTAGAAGTTTCCTTGGTTTGGCTGGATATTATTGTCGATTCATCCCAGATTTCTCTAAGGTAGCCAAGCCCATGACCAGGTTGCTTTAAAAAGATATAAAGTTTGTTTGGACTCCAGAGTGTGAGAATGCTTTTTGCACTTTAAGGACCTTGTTGACATCAGCTCCTGTGTTGGCACAACTTGATATCGAGAAACCTTTTGATGTGTTTTGTGATGCATCAGGTACCGGTTTAGGATGTGTCCTTATGCAAGAAGGTTGAGTTATTGCTAATGCCTCACGTTAGCTAAGGAAGCATGAAGCCAATTATCCAACTCATGATCTTGAGTTAGCTGTTGTTGTTCATGCTTTGAAGATTTGGAGGCATTACCTGCTCGGTAACATGTGCCATATTTATACCGATCATAAAAGTCTCAAGTATATCTTCACTCAACCAGAATTGAACATGAGACAGAGAAGATGGCTAGAGTTGATTAAAGATTATAACTTAGAAGTTCATTATCATCCGGGTAAAGCAAATGTTGTTGTTGATGCTTTGAGTAGGAAATCTCACTGTAATTCTCTCTTGGAAGCGAATTATCATTTGGCGCATTTGTTACATCCTGCTGTGTTGCACAGTATTACCCTTAGTTGCTCTCTAGAAAGTAAAATCATCGAGCTTCAGAAAACCGATGTGGGTGTGTTCCACATCAAAAGAAAGATGAAGGAACAAGAGACAAAAACACTTTCGTATTGATGAGAAGGGTGTTCTATGGTTTAAGGATAGACTTGTGGTACCGAAGGACAAAGAGCTTAGAAACCAAATCTTAGAAGAAGCTCACTCATCCAAGTTATCTATCCACCCGGGAAGTAGCAAAATGTATCAAGATTTGAAGTCTCAATTTTGGTGGACCAAGATGAAGAAAGAAATCGTAGCTTATGTTGCGAGGTGCGACAATTGTTGTAGAGTCAAAGCAATTCACATGAAGCCTGCTGGACTTCTCCAACCATTGTCTATACCAGGATGGAAATGGGAAGAGATTAGTATGGATTTCATTGTTGGACTTCCTCCTACCCAAAAGAATTTTAATTCCATATGGGTAATAGTGGATCGTTTAACAAAGTCTACTCATTAAATACTGGTTAGGGTTGACTATTGACCAAGTGACTATGCTGAATTATATTTTAACCAGATAGTACGTCTCCATGGTGTTCCTAGAACCATTGTATCCAACAGAGGACCTCAGTTCACCGCTCATTTTTGGGAACAATTGCATAAGATGATAGGGACCAACTTAGTTAGAAGTTCTGCTTATCATCCACAAACCTCCAGACAGACAGAGCAGGTGAATCAAATATTGGAAGACATGTTAAGAGCTTACGTCATATCATCCAAAGGTTCATGGGATAAGTGGTTACTCTTGGCTGAATTTTCCTATAATAATAGTTATCAAGAAAGTATCAAGATGGCCCCGTTCGAAGCGTTGTATGGTCGCAAGTGTAGAACTCCTTTGAACTGGGTTGAATCTGGAGAGAGGAGATACTACGGCATTGATTTCGTTGAAGAGGCTGAACAACAAGTCCGTACTATCCAAAAACATATGAAAGCCGCTCAAGCTAGGCAGAAAAGCTATGCGGATAAAAGAAGGAAGCCCATTGAGTTTGAAGTGGGTGATCATGTTTATCTGAAGGTATCACTGATGAAAGGTGTGCAGCGATTCAGAGTAAAGAGAAAGCTTGCACCTAGGTACGTAGGCCAATATCTGATCATAGAGAAGAGTGGGAATGTAGCTTACAAGATAGAGTTACCTTTCGAGATGAGAGCTATCTTCAATGTTTTTCATGTATCTCAATTGAAGAAATGTCTCCGTGTTCCCGAAGAAAGAGTTTCACTTAGAGATGTCAAGTTGAAATTAGATCTATCCTATGAAGAAAGACTAGTGCGGGTTATCGACACAAGAAAAAGAGTAACCCAGAACCGTATGGTTAAGTTCTACAAGGTTATGTGGAGTAACCAGGGTAGTGAGAGCGATGCAACGTGGGAACGGGAAGATTATTTGAAGGATGTATACCGTACCTTTTATTCCAAATGGTACGCTTTTCAAATCTCGAGGCGAGATTTTTATAAGGGGGGAGGGCTGTAACACCCTAGTGTTATGGTTGCACTAAAACACTTGCATCACATGAGCATGAGCATCATCATCTCATTCATAAGCATCATACCATTATGAATGTTATCATTTCATGTGTGTTTCTATTTGAACTGCTTGGTTTTATGCTAGCAATTGTGTGTGCTCATGTGTGGTCTATGCAAATGTGTGTCAAATGTCCTCTTAAACAACTTAGCTACACTTAGAATGTCATTAGCAACAATGTTCATGTTGACCATATTGCCTAAATTACACTTCCAAGTAATAGCTTGACTTGTGTTGACCCTAGAGCTCTTATCTTTGACTATTTAAAAAGTACAACTTAGAGTGTTTCCATGTCTAACCAACCTAAAGCAAAGTTGTAGAAAATTTTATAAGGAACAAACTTTGTTTAGAAGCCAAGTCATGAAAATGTGCACAACATGTTCAATTTGGGCCCATAAGCTAGAAATCAGTGTTGATTCTACACTTAGAATTTTTCTAAGTGTTTCATGCACTTCCAGTTTGATGGAGCCGACTTTGGTTTGATGCAACTCGTTATTCATTGCGAATTAGCTAAATGTTTCTATAGAACAATTGTAGCCCTATAGTAGCTCTACAACTTTGATTCATGAAGAAATTGCTAACTCGCCACCATTTTTGAGTTTGGAGGCGATGAAAAGGCGCTGTCAGTCGGTTGTTCAGCGACTGAATGCTAGAAATTTGAACTCGGCACTGTGCCGACCGGGCTCAGACACCGGTCGCCATGTGGCCGCCATGCGTCGTGGCTGGCCTGACGCCGCTGCCTGCTGGCGACCATTTGAAGGCCACGCCCGCCTGCTCTCCCACTCGCCCTTGCTCTCTATCTCCTTCTCGCGCACGTCTGTGCCACCGAGAGCAAAGCTGCCATCGCACCATTGCCGCCGAGCCAGCATCGCCGTCGCGTAGCTCCTCCACTGGCCAGCCACCAAGAAATCGCTCGCGCACATAGAAGCGTCCTGCACTGCTCTACTCGCTCAAGCTCTCCGCAGTCGTGTCCATGTCTAGGTGAGAGCCCATTGTTCACTTCTGCCACCGCTGCCATGTGCGCACTCTCGCCGGAGCTCGAAGCCACCGTGGTCGTGCTAGCATGGATTCTTCTCCCCCTCCGTTTCCTACCTCTCTAGCTCCATAGTGACACCGTGAAGCTCGTACCGAGCTTGGGTAGGGCGATGGAGGCTCGCCGTCACCGGAGCACCATCGGAAACTCACTGCAGTCCGCCATTGCCGACGTCGTCGTAGCTAGAGCTTGGTAGTGGTTGGGGAAAGGGTATAGGTAGGTGCACATCGTCGCTAGGAACACGCCGGTGACCTTGGTCTCGCCGGAAAAGTAGCCGCCGGCGAGCTATGCCATTCCCACACCGTCGCGTGCGCCATCCCCTGCTTTTAGTCGCTGACAGATGGGCTCCACTGATCTGCGGGTCCCGCCTGTCAGTCACTATGGGTTTCTAAGGATAGCTCATTTATTCAGTTTTTGAATGCAGTTTGTGATTTTTGTATCTCCAAAGTGGTAGATCCAAATGGAGTGAGGCTAATTTTGGTAGAATCACAGTGAAGTGTAGTATTTAGGAAAAATATGACATGAGCACATGATGTAGAAATTTTGGATGAATTAAATAGGAACTTAAAATGTGTTTTAAAATGCATGCAAACTAGTTTAAATTATATCTTGAGTTTCTGTGATCCAAAAATTATAAAATTTTGTGGGTAAGCTATTATTGCTTAGTAGAAGCTCTGGTAAAAATTTGAGAGTCATTGCATGTATGGTTTTTGAGTTATAGATTTTTCTTTTATCATTGATTGATACTTGTGTAAATTTTTGTAAATTATCTAGGAATCCTATGACCATGAAACTTTGTGGGTAGCATCCTAGTACCTTAAGGATGCTACGAAAAATATGAAATCTGTTGCTTGACACTTTTCACTAAGGTTTCCTATTTATGCCATTTTAAGCCTTTATGCCTTGTCATTTTGGTGTAGGATGTGATACTTGTTCAAATGATGTGAAATTTATGTAGTAGCTTATTGGAAACATGTAAAAGCTACTGTAATTTTTGTAGAATTTTATGTACAATTTGGATATGTGTTTATTATTTAACCTAAGTCTCTAAATAAATTATTAAAGGCATGAGCATAATTTATTTAGGAATGGACACTATGTTTTCTGGTGTTCTTTCAACATGTATGATGAGTTAGTAAAGTTGGTCTTGTCCGTTTGTATGTTTACAACGTAAGTTAATAATTATTTCTTGCGTTGTGTTTTTCTGGGCAATTCTGGGAACTTTATAAAGTTCACCATGATAAATTGGTTTGCTGGGAAAGTGGTCAATAACAAGGTTGTAGGAAATTTGTTTATATAGCTTGTGTCAAAATTTCAAGACATTTGGCATAGTAGTTTGAGAGTTATCTCAGTTGGAAGACAGCGCTCCCAACTGCCTACTCTCTGAAATCCTCGGACAGTTTTACAAGATCAGTCTGGGTGACCTAGTTTGAGTTTGAATTAGACCTTGGTGTTTAAATGAAAGTCATAGATAATTTTATAAGCTTTCCAGAAAGTCTTAAATCATGGTATTTGGATTTGTAGAACTCCAGTTATGGATCAAACTTGTAGCTGCTGTTGGCAGCCTAAAAACTGTTGAGTGCAGTGAAGGACTTGTTTGATTTATATGAGTTGATGTGATGATTTAGATGCTAGGCTAATTAAGATAAATTGTTAGTTGCAGGTGCTAGACCTCTTACTGAAGATGAACAACTTTATCTTAGGTTATTAGAACTTGGTGAGTGTGCCGTTCTTGTTTTCTAAAAAGAGATATGCACCTACTCGGTAAAATCGATGTTAATCTTGTATCATCATGCCTTCCATGCGTCCATTCATACATGGCTGTACATTTCATCATCACCTTCCATCTCGTGTGCATGCATGATTCTTATACGATGCATATGCATGGAATAGGTGTTCCGGAGGGAGTCACGCTTCTGGAATTCGAGCCAGTACTTTCGGAGGAGCAGCGGCAAGCTCAGGAGCAGGAGGTGCAGGCCCCCGAAGAAGGAGTCAACGAAGAAGTTCTTGAGTGTCCCGATCACCAACCTTCATCTTTTCTGAAAGGCAAGCCCCGGAGCATTCTAAGTCTCCTATGTGTTGAAATGGTTACTTTGAGTATCTTTATTTATTGATGCATTAAGTGATAGGAATTGGATGCAAACACTTGTTGCATATATATATCTATTCCTTGGCCAGTATACGTACCCTGAATCCTATTTAGGTCCAGGAGCGAATCAAAGCTTAGCCATGCTTAGACCGGTAAAAGTCAGGTGATTTCCTGTCACCTGCAAGTTAGGATGATGTCCGGTCACGGTTGGCTATATTTGCTATCGTGAAAGATAACCATGAGTTAATAATGAATTGTGACCGGGCGGGATGTCAATAAAGAAGCAACAAGGCAAGGAGGTCTTGGGTGTGGATCTATCCCCGTCTGTGTTGGTTAAGGACCGATTCGCTGTATGTCCTCATGTCATGTTGAACGCATGCCTATCACTTAGTTGGCCGGATAACTCGTTCTGACCACGAAGTCGAGTAGCTCAATTCAGGCCGGAAGTCTGGGAAGTGAAAGTGCGCACCCTGGCGGTAGTAAGGATGTGTGGGGAGCTATTGGCGTAAGTCCGAGGTGAGATTGACCACCTGACAGAGTGGACTCCCTGAGGGTGCGGCGCTGCTCAGAACCGCGATTCCTAAATTGTACCAAAGGTGACCTAAGGCTACCTTCACGCGGTATGCCTGGGTTTGTGTTAGGAATACCCCTCTAGCTGGACAGGAATCAATTCGAATCGCCATCTCTCCTGGATAGTGAGAACTTGACTGAGCAGCGGCAATGTAGATGCACTTAATTGAACTTGATGGTTAAATCGATGATGATAATATAATATTATACCAGATATGGTTACTAATGTTTGAAGTTAATCAATTGCTTGCTCTAGTATAGGTGCTAATCTAGTTGACAGGTTAATATTGATAACTTGCTGCTTACTAATAATTTCAATTATGCTCTTATATCATTAAAGCTTTTACGCAAAATAGTTGTCAAGCAAGACCCACCGATAAAGCCTTGCATACTCCTTGGTGTCATTTATTTCTGGTTTACGATGGGTAAGTCTAGCTGAGTACATTCTCGTACTCAGGGTTTATTCCCCTTGTTGCAGATGACGTGCTCTATAACGGCTACTGCAAGTATTGTCTCCACCCTGCGGGGGATGAAGACTAGATCATGGGCATGATCATCTATGTTATCTTATCTTACTGCTTTTGCTGGATATGACTATGGAACTGGCCTGTATTTGAACTAAGTGTGTGTGATGGGGTCAAACTACTTTGCTTCCGCTATTTGTGAACTCGTTTTGTAATAAAGAGTATTAAAGTTTAAAAGATTCAAAAAGATTTGCTAAAGACTATATTTGAGACATTTCAAAAGTTTTGATTTGAATTTGGAAAGACTCTTTTGACCTGTTATAACAGCCTTGCAAACCCCGGCATTGGGAATTATGGCTCGGTGGGTAAAGATGTACAATTTCTGCAGAAATATTTGACATGTTATAACAGTCATGCTCATGGATACGAGCGGTCTGGATCCTTCAAGATTAGTGGTTACTGTGGATGGTGGATGGCTAGGAATTGAGATAAACTTGACTATACTTTAATATCACTTGGGAATTGGGATTGTTCACTAAAGTAGTGATACAGGATGCTAAAACTTGATCAACTAAAATTGCGAACCACAGTCAAATAGTGTCAAGCCTTTTGAGCCTCATAGATCCCTTTGATATACTTACTAAGCATGGTGAGCTTACACTTGCTTTACATCCAATGAAAATCCTGGATGGGTACCAGATTGCTAGTCTGGAGGAGTTAGGCTTGTTGTCGACCAGTCAGTCGTCCCTATGGATTTGGAGTCTTCGCCTGAAGATCGGAGTTGTCTTTCTGCTGTCTATACTCTGAGGTTATATTCTTTATACTAATACGTTATGTATTTAAGCATTGTCTATTGATAGTACCCTTATTTGTGGCTATATGTGAGATTTGACTTCTTGGGCTCACATATAGTGTGTATCTGGTTTTGTCTTTAAAATTGGGTGCAACATGTATGAAAGAAGAGTGGGAAATGGAGAATGTGTGTTGACCACACGGGTCTCAACAAAGCATGTCCAATGGATCCATTTCCATTGCCACACATAGACCAAGTAGTTGACTCAACCTCAGGGTGCAAAATCCTTTGCTTCCTTGATGTGTACTCTGGGTACCATTAGATCATGATGAAAGAGTCCGACTAGCTTGTGACATCTTTCATCACCCCATTCAGATCGTTTTGCTACATCACAATGTCGTTCGGTCTAAAAACGTAGGGACTACATACCAGCATTGTATGCTCAAATGTTTCGGGGACCTCATCAGGCGAACCATTGAGGCCTACGTGGATGACATCATGGTCAAGTCCAAATAGGTTGACTAGGTCATAGCCGACCTTGAGCAGACCTTTGCAAAACTCTGAGCAAACGGCATTAAGCTCAACCTAGGGAAGTACGTTTTTAGGGTCCCAAGGGGTATGCTACTGGGTTTTATTGTCTCTGAGCATGGCATCAAAGCCAACCCAGAGAGGATCTCGGCCATCATGAGGATGGGCCTGATTCAGAACATAAAGGGGGTACAGTGAGTTATAGGGTGCCTCGCTGCACTCAAACACTTTATCTCATGCCTCGGAGAATGAGGTCTCCCCCTCTATCGGCTCATGAAGAAGGCCGACCATTTTGAATGGATGCCCGAGGCCCAGGAGGCACTTGAGGTGGTCAAGCAACTTCTGACAAAGGCCCCAATCCTAGTCCCCCCCTCGATCAATGGGGAACCACTTCTGCTCTATATTGTGGCCACCACGCAAGTAGTCAGCGTCGCCTTGGTGGTAGAGCGAGAAGAGGGACACGCCCTCAAAGTGCAGCGTCCTATGTACTTCATTAGCGAGGTCTTGTCTGACTCCAAGACCCACTACCCCCAAATCCAAAAGCTCATGTATGCCGTCCTTATCGCTAAGAGGAAGTTGCGTCACTACTTTGAGTCACATCTGGTGACGGTCGTGACGTCCTTCCCTCTCGGTGAGGTCATGCAAAACCAAGATGCCACAGGAAGAATCATGAAGTGGGCACTCGAGTTGATGGGTCAAGGCAATTCATATGCCCCCCTGGACGGCCATCAAGTCCCAAGTGCTGGCTGACTTTGTTGCAGAGTGGACCGAGGTCCAAATGCCACCAGCGGTGGTCGATCAAGAGTATTGGACGATGTACTTCAATAGATTGCTGATGAAGAAAGGTGCCAACATGGAACTAGTCTTTGTTTTGCCCCTCGGGGTATGCATGAGGTACATGGTTCACCTCCATTTTGCCTCCTCCAACAATGTGGCCAAGTATGAGGCACTCATCAATGGCCTATGCATCGCCATTGAGTTGGGTATCTGACGCTTCGACATTTGGGGCAACTCCTAGCTGGTCATCGACCAAGTAATGAAGGAGTCGAGCTGCCACAATGCCAAGATGGCTGCATATTGCCAAGAAGTCCACCAACTAGAGGACATGATCAATGGTCTCAAGCTCAATCATATCCTGAGGTGTCTCAATGAGGCAGTCGATGGATAAGCGAAGACGGAGTCTAGCCGAGAGCTGATGCCAATGGGCATCTTCTCCAGTGATTAGCACAAGCCCTCGGTCCGCTACGAGGAGCCAAAACAAGCCGGTGATGGGCCACCCACCCTAGCCTCAGGGGCTAACCAATCGGTGGCTCCATCTAACCCCAAAGTCACGGAGCTTGAGGAGGATCCAGCAATAGAGCTTGACCCTCTAGCTGATTGGAAGGCACCCTACCTCGATTACTCCTCCGTGAGGCGCTACCGACAGACAAAATGGGGGCTCGGTAGCTCGCACGTCGCGCCAGGTCATTTGTCATTATTGATGGCGAACTCTATAGGTGAGGCCTTGCCAGGATCCTACAACGCTGCATCCCCATTCAACAAGGGAAGAGGTTGCTGAGTGATATCCATGGTGGGGTCTGTGCTCACCATGCCGTGCCTAGAACCCTGGTCGAAAACGTGTTTCGACAAGGCTTCTACTAGCCGACGGTAGTAGTCGACGCTGAACAAATCGTGCACAGCTACGAAGGGTGTCAATACTATGCTCGGTAGACTCACCTGTTGGCCCAATCACTCCAAACAATCCCCATCACGTGGCCGTTCACGTCTAGGGGATCGATCTGGTCAGACCTCTCAAGAGGGCGCCTGGGGGCTATACACACTTGCTTGTCACCGTAGACAAGTTTACAAAGTAGGTAGAGGCTCAACCAATCTCCACGATCAAGTCCGAGCAAGCCATGCTGTTCTTCCTTGACATCATCAATTGCTTTGGAGTCCCGAACTCCATTATCACAGACAACGACATGCAGTTCACCACAAAGAAGTTTCTCCAATTCTATGAAGAATACCACATCCATGTCAATTGGGCCACCGTGGCATACCCCCACATGAATGGGGAGGTCGAGCGCAGTGAATGGCATGGTCCTACATGGCCTCAAGCCTAGGATCTTCAACTTATTGAACAAGTTTGGTGGATGATGGGTCGTAGAACTTCCAATGGTGCTCTAGAGCCTAAGGATGACCCCTAGCTAGGCCACCGGCTACACACCATTCTTCATGGTCTACGGTTCTGAGGCTATCATGCCGACCGACCTCAACTATGGAGCACCAAGGGTTAGGGCATACGATGAATAGGAAGCCGAGGTGTCCCTCGTAGATGCCATGGACCAGTTAGATGGAGCACGCGACATTGCCCTCCTCCGCTCGGCCAAATACTAGCAAGCATTATGCCAATACCACAGCAGTGGAGTTAGGGGCCGAGCCTTCAACGTCAGGGACCTGGTGCTCCGCCTCCTCCAGAGCAACAAGAACCGCCACAAGCCCTCTCTGCCATGGGAGGGATCGTACATTGTCGTGGAGGTGCACCGACTAGGTGCCTACAAGCTCAAGACCATCGACAGCGTAGTCTTCGTCAATGCCTAGAACATCAAGCAGCTATGTCGCTTTTACCCTTAATATACACACACTTTCTCTTATCAGTTTTGCTATCAAACTCCATGATCTTTAGTGACACCCGACCCTAGCAATGGTAGGGGGTTGGGCCTCACTCAGGGGCTGATAAGAGCGTATCTATCTGGTAGACATTCTCTACGCCCGACCCTTTCTCACGTTAAGACCCAGAAGCGAGGTTTGCAAAAACAAACATTGAGTAAAACTGGTCAGACTGTGAGAAACCTACGCCCCAGCGGCTATGGTGTCTTTGCTTACCAGCGTGATCAGAGTTTTTTTAGCACCTCGGGCTTTTTGGCCTTAGCTACGGAAAGAGTCAGTACACGTCTAATAGTATATCCACCTAGCAAATATTCTCCGCGCTCGACCCTCTCTCACGTTGAGACCTAGAGGCTAAGGTTGCGGAAATCAACGCTGAGTAAAATTGGTCGAACTGCAGAAACCTATGCCCCAGCGGCTACGACACCTTTGCTCACCAGCATGATCAGAGTTTGTTCACCCACACCCCGAGCTTTACAGCCTTAATAATGAAAAGGGTCAGAACGCACTAACCTTTTTATATAAAAAGGGGAGAAGGGCTAAAAAGTGGTTTGGCCATAACGAAATTTAAGAGCTTGTCCATATATTACAAGTTCATCGCCTGGCTTATCTGCCTAACTAATTTCTTAGGGGGATGACCTCATCATCTATCTTTGCAGGTAAGTCCTATGTTAGCGGGTCACACAAGTTGATCAGAAGGCTTGGCCACTGCCAAGAGATGGGTAAGAAGCAGTATGATGCCCCATGCGGGTTATTCTGACTTTGTCATGAACGATGGACCTAAATTCCACTCGAACATATCCGGTAAGAGCTTCCTGAACCCGTCGCTTGTTCCATTGAGGCAAGTCCTACGCTAGCGGGTCACCCTTAATTTACACACGTTTTCTCTCATTAACTTTGCTATCGAGCCCCTGACCCCAGCAACGGCAAAGGGTCATGCCTCACTTGGGGGGCAGCAAGAGTGTCTATTTAGTAGACATTCTCTATGCTCGGCCCCTTCTCACATTAAAAAACTAGAAGCAAGGTGTGCGAAAACAAACTCTAAGTAAAACTAGTCGGACCGCAAGAAACCTACACCCAGCGGCTATGGCGCTTTTGCTCACCAGTGTGATCAGCTTTTGTTGTCCGTACCCCAAGCTTTATCCTCCGCCTTCCTAGGAAGGGTTTGGAGGGGCCCACCTATGGAATCTAAATTAAGGAGAGGCCAGCAGGAAACCCAAGTTGATCGGATGGCTCAGGCCACTGCCGAGAGACAGGTAAGGAGCGAGGGGATGCCCTATGCAGCTTACGCCAACTCTATCATGAACGACAGACCTAGGCCCCACACGAACATATCTGGTAAGAGCTCCCCGAACCCGTCACTCAAGCCATCGAGGTAACTTTACCAATCCCCACTTTACTTTTCCATTGCGTGAGCATTCATTCATCCATTCTAATGCATGCATTCATACATTCATTCATACATTCATCCATACAATCATCCCATACATCCAAGCATCGCATATGCAATTGCTACATCACAACACTTCAAGACACGTCACGAAGCGGTAGTCGTCTCATTCGATATGAGCGGTGACCGACCGAGGTTTGAAGGTCAGCCCGCAAAGGGCTCGAGGCAGCCTCACATCAAACAAAGCTAGGGGAGACAAACATAGATGAACCCCAACGGACCTTGCCCGACCCTGCTTAAAAGCGGATAGGGACACCTCAACCTTCTCGTTTGATCCTAACCCCGATCCAAGCCCACAGAATCTACATCGAGGAGAGGCCAGCGGGCCACCTGAGTCGCTCTCCAAAGTGACATAGGCATCTAATAGGAGGCAGGTTAAGAAGCAGTGGAATGCCACATGAGGGCTATGTTGACCCTGTAAGCAAACGATAGACCTAGATTCCACTCGAACATGCCCGTTAGTGACCTCGTTGAGTGCGACACTTGAGCCATCGAGGCAAGTGTCATTAGCTCAGCCCCTCAAGTTGTGGAAACTGTAGATGGGGTGATGCATGAAATTTGGCCGACCCCTACTGAGCCCAATGGGGCTCGGGGGCTCGAGCCACCTGACCCTAACTCAGGAATCCAACTGATTAGGGTTCAAAGGCTGGCCCACGAAGGGCTCGAGGCCGTCTCGCGTCAAACAAAGCCAAGGAAGAAAACATAGATGAGCCCCAGCAGCCTTGCCTGACCCTGCTTAGAAGTAGATAGGGACATCTCAACCTTCTTATTTGATCCTAACCTCGAGCCAAGCCCATAGAATCTCCATCGAGGAGAGGCCAGCGGGCCACCTAAGTCGCTCTCTGGAGCGACACAGGCATCTGCTGGGAGGTGGGTTAAGGAGTAGTGGAATGCCACATGAGGGCTTTGCCGACCTCATCATGAATGATGGACCCAGATTTCACTCAAACATGCCCGTTAGTGACCTCACCGGGCGTGTCACTCGAGCCATCGAGGCAAGTGACCTTAGTTCAACCCCTCCGGTTGCAGAAACCATAGATGGGGTGACGATCACAAAGACGAGCCGACCCTCGACTGGCCCTCGCTAAGCATGGGGCTCAAGGAAAGTTGGACTTGCTAGGAAACCAAATGCATGATTGCAGAATGATGGCTCAGATCCTAGGGAGGGGATACGTGCGAAAGCTAAGAATAACATTTCTAAGACAAGAGACGCTTTTTCCTGCTAGTGTCGCTATCCTCTCCTTGATCTTTAGCGACACCTGACCCCAGCAATGGCAAGGGGTCGGGTCTCACTCGGGGGCTGATAAGGGCATATATACTCTTTCTAAAACAATCGCCATGCCTAATCCCTTCCTCACGTTAAAAACCTAGTGGCAAGTCTTGCGGAAACGAATGACTGAGTAAGGCTAGTCGGACTACAAGAAACCAATGCCCCAGTGACTACGGCACTCTTACTTACCAGAGTGATCAGAGTTTCCCTCATACACCTCGAACTCTATGGTCTTAACAAACAGAAGGGTCACATTAACCTCTTTTCACACATAAAAAAGAAGAAAAAACAAATTTGTTCACACCAAAACAAAAGAATAGATTTGATCAAATGGAATGGCAAGTTTATTTAAATGATATAGAAGGATCGGAACTTGTCCGCTTGTTACAAGAATGACCGCTTGACCTATCCAACTAACTAGCCCCTCTAGGGGAGAACTATGTCTTCTATCTTGTCCGCCAGTTCCTACGAAAGGGGAGCTACCACCGTCTCCATCTCCTCTAGCTTGTGGACTTCATAGCCTGGTGCGTAGCCATGGCTCATCACCTCCAGATCAATGATGTCCCCATAATGAGAATGAGCAATCATGAAGGACTGATTGACCCCAGCGCAAAGGGCACTCCTCTTGACCTGGCACACCTAAGCCATGATCTCAATGGCATGAGCCACAAACAAGCTGGTTCCCTTCGATCACACCACCTAAAGGTCATCATAGATCACTCCGAGGGCGGTGCTTAGGATATCGAGCTCGTCACTCTCCGCCTAAAGATTCCTCCTCACCTCGGTGAGGTCCATAGCCAGCTCGGTAGAAATGCTCTCGGCCTATAGCTTCTGGGTCATCGTGCTTTCGAGCTTAGCCTAGAGTGAGCCAACCTTCTGCTGCGCGTCGTCGTGCTCTTAGCAGGCCTAGTCATGCTCTCAGAAAGCCTTGTCGCGCTCCTCATGAGCCACACCATGTTCTAAGTGGATCCTCTCTGTGGTTTGGAGTAGTTCATCCTACTCCTTGCATAGCCGAGTGACTGACATAGCCTCTAGGCTCGCCCTCTTCTCTAGGGTCATGAGCTTCTCCTTGGCCCCCAGCTTTAGTTCCCTTTCCTTCTCAACCTCGGCCAGAAGGTCAAGGATCCACTGGCGGGTCTCAGCGTCCTTCTAGAGCAACTCATCTCGCTCCTTCCTGACCCTGGCGACTTCTTCTTCATCCTTCTATGACCTCACCGACAAGGCCTCGAACGCCTTCTTGGCCTCGTTAGCATCCTGATGGGCCTTGGCCACCCGTGACTGAAGATCAGCCACCTCCTCGGCTAGGGGAGTTAGCTCTGCCACCCTTCACTAGGTAGCAACAAGCTGAGCTGTCACCTCCCTATGTAGCTACACCTCCTCGATGAGGTGGTCCTAGGTTTCCTTCTGTTGATGGAGGAACTGATACTTCCCCTAGCTACGAGCTATAAGGGACTGCATAAAGTCGATGGTCAGGATATAAAAAGTATATAAAGGAAGATAAAAGCAAGAGGTAGGAACAAACAATACCCAGCCAGAGGGAACAACAACATCGCGTAATGCGCCTATGGCATCGTTCAGGGCCTCAAGCACGGACAAAATCCCTGTGTCGAGGCTCTTCCATTCCATGCTCTCTATAGCATTGTCTAGGGTGAAAAACGAAGACGCTGGATCCCATGGATCCACCCACTAGAGCAGGGGCTTGTCCAGTGCGAGTTAGCCACTACCCATCGACGTTAGGGCCAGGGATGACTCCCTGCTAGCTCCAAGTGCCGCTGACTCCTCTCGTCGTGATGTCCCCGCTAAGACGCCCCCTCCGGCGATGATAGGGGTCAGCAGTGTAGACGCCAACCTCTCACCTAGCACCATGACTCCTGGGGACCCCTTGACTATGTCCCCTCCATCTGACCCATGCCAGGTGCCATCGCTTGGGCCACTGATGGCACAGGTCATGCCGGTGCCTCAGGCACCGCTGCGGTTGTGACCGACTATGACCCATCTATCATGGTCGCCGCCACCTCCACCCATGTTGGTGGGATCATGATTGGCTACACTGCGCCTACCATGGTTGACATCATGAGCGTGGTCGATAGCCCCATCCATCCAACACCGACTGCTCCGTGACCTCCGAAGGTGCCCCTTAAATGCCCACGTCCACCTGTCCTGCCAAGGGCACATGCACCACTGTGGGCGGCGCCTGACCAGCCGGCGACACGGATATACTAGTGTCGCTCCCGCCCAAAATGGGCATGGCACCAACCAAAGGATGCTGTCTCAATTGGAGGGCGATGCTCTTCTTTGGCGCTAGCGCCGAAGGATTCTGCTGCCTGTCGACACTGCAAGGGACAAAACACATAAGTCACAATGAAATCCGACCAAGACAGAAAAAATAGAGGAACTGATAACTCACCTCAACGCCATCGGGTGGTAGATGCATTTGGGGGGCGAACCCCCTGACCTTTGCTTTGCCTCATCAGAACAAGGCCATTTTGAGCCCACCCCCTACTCCTGGGTAGAGGGGCTCGCTCCCCTTAGCTCTTGGGGCATGACGACAGAGCCGCCCGCCTCTGCTGGCACCTCAGGTATGACAGTAGAGCCACTCACCCCTGTTGACTCCTAGGGTATGCCGATGGTATGGCCCACCTCTGCCGACTCCTCAGAGGTACCCTCCCCTTTGTGGAATGGGAAGGGTCCCAATGCCTGCAAGGATGAACTAATACATGTCAACGCATCCTCATTCTCTAGGTTGTCCCACTCGATATCGTCGGCTACCTCATCGTCGTCACCATCATCATCATCACTATTAGTGTTCTCCCCTCATTCCCACGCCTGCAACTTCTGCTGCTTCTTCCTCTTCTTGCCCTCCTTTGCCTTCCTCAGCCGCTCACCCTCTACGCGATTCACCATCCTCATGGCCAAATCCCTCAGTAGCGGCGCTGGATGGTCCATGAGGATGAGGTCCCTCAGCTGGTCCTGCCTCTCTCAAAGTTAGTGTCAAGGGGTCAGGAAATCAATTGAAGAGAAGGCAAGAGATGTAACACATCGGGTGTTAGCCTTGCATAACTTGACTTGCATAGCATGAGCATGAGCATCAAGCATTCATAAACAAGCATTTACAATTGAAACATTGGATTGAAACATCTACAACATTTGCTTGTTATTGCATGTTTCATTGTACATATGCAAATGATCATGAGTATATACATGTAATTAGTTGATGTGGATCACAACATGTAGCAACACATAGGTTAGCAAATAGGACCTTGTTCATGAAGTCACCTTTCATGAACCAACACTTAAGATTTCATGTGATTAAACTAAATAGCACTATGAGTGACTAATACATGAAATGATGGTATGACCTTGCAATTAGCCTAAACATGTTTAGAGTATCTTTATGAACAACTTTGATATTCATGGTTAGGGGTAAATAGGTCATTAAGCCATAGTTTGAAGTGTATCATCATTTAATTGTGACATGTTTCACCCAGTTTGAACTAGGTGCTAGAGACCTTGCATGGAGGTGGTCACTAAAGCAAAGTTGTAGTATTTGATATAAGGAACAACTTTTATTTTTGGGTCATTGACTGATTTAGATTTTAACATGCTTGAATTGGTCTCACAAGAATCAGCAAAATTAACATTTCAACACTTAACAAAATTTTCTAAGTCTTGGTTCACTGACCAACTGACAGGCTGACATTGGGGATGATATAACTTGATTTTGGTTGTGAATTAGAGCATGATCCTTTAAGAACAATTGAAGCTGGTACATGGGTCTACAAAATTTGTTTAGGCCTTTGGTAGCCATAGCCAGCGCAAGCTAGCACCGAGCCACCCATTCGTCACCACAGCAGCACCACCAACTCCCCAGCAACCCACCACATCCACCTGTGGCCGCTGATAGCACTCGGTAAGCTCTAGCGCTATGCAAGTGCTCGCCGAAGCTCCGCCGCCACCCTCCGTCGCCGTGGTCCCACCTAACCCGACCACCGTAGGCCACGAGAGCGCGCGCAATAGGTTCCTTGTAGTCCAGCGATGCTCGTCCGAGCTTTAGTAGGGGCCGCCGAGGTCGTCACTGGCGTACCACCGTCATCCCGCCTCGCCGAGCCGCCATGGCCGCCGCTGTCGTCACTAGCATCGATGATAGGGCCGGCCAAGTAGTGCAAACGATGCGCCTGGTCGAGTAGGTCGTACCGTGAAGACGTCACCGCCGGCAACCTCACCGTCGGCGAGCTTTGGCCGCGCCAGCAGCGTACAGCGCCGCCACTCTGCTTCTGAGTCAATGATGCGTGGGGTCCTCTGTCAGCAGGTCCCACCGGTCAGCGACAGCAGTGTTGAGGGATAGTTTATTTGATTCTAGATTTTGTACTATTTTGTAATATTTGTATCTCCAGTTTGGTAGCTTCAAAAATTGTGAAATAAATTTGGTAATGTTCCTTAGGAAGTGTAGTATTTAGGAAAAATATAGTTTTGACACTTACAATAGAAATTTTGGAAGATTTAAATGGAAGTTTGAAATGTGTTTTTGAATGCATGCAAACTTGTTTAGTTTATATCTAGAGTTCCTGTGCTCCAAAAATTATGAAATTTTTGCGCTAAGCTATTCTTGTCATGTATGAGCTCTGGTAAAAATTTTAGTGTCAGTGCATGAGTAAATTTGTAGTTATAAATTTTCCTTTAATAATTAGGAGATCTTTGTATTAATTTTCATAAATTCTTTAGGAATCCAATATTCATGAAATTTGTTGGAAGTTATCATAGTACCAAAAGGATAATAAGAAAAATAGGAAATCTATTGCTTGACACTTTTCACTAGGGTTTTCTATTTATGCTATTTTAAGCCTTTATGCTTTGTCTTTTTTTGTATAGAGTGTTTTACTGAATAAAATGGCATGAAACTTTTACAGTAGTCTTTTGGTAGCATTAATAAGGCACTGTAAATTTTTGAGAATTTATGAAGTACATTTGGTATATATTTATTATTTAACCTATGTATCTAAATAAAATAATAAAGGCATTTAAAGAAATAGTTTGGGCTTCACCATTATAATTTCTTGAGTGTATTTGGTATGCTTAAACTGTTGGTAGACTTTATGTTGTCAAACTTTGAATGATTAAACTATTGGACCGTGATCCTACTTGGCACTATATCAAACTATGTTGGAAACTTTATTTCGAACTTAATTGCTTCTGCTTTATCTATCAAACTAGGTTTGTAATAAATTTTATTCGTACTCTGATGACGAAAATGTATCTGTGAACTTTATGTAATATGTGGCATGTATGTTGAATCATGTACGATCTTGGTTGTTGTAAATCGTTTATCGAGACCCGTCGTAGTACTCGATGGACTACCGGGTTTATATGGGTTCAAGTATGATAGTGTGACCGCTTACGGGCTGTCATTGTACTTATACTCTTATAAATTGGTTGGTTCTGTGATAGCTGGTATCAGAGCAAGATTCAACGTTAATTGTCACATGTGTATTTAAAACAAAAGTTTTTGTTTTCCAAAAACCCTTCTCTAGCAACTAATAGTTATATTAATAGGTATTTGAAATCTAAAGTATGCCAATGATCACTTTTCTTATGCCCAAATTAAGGACTATTAGGTGGCTATCTAAGTACTAACATGGAGGTTTTTACTTCGTCGTCCATATGGCGTGCTATTGTATGGATGCCATTCACTTGAATGATAATGTATGGATCAAATGCCTCTACACCAAGGTAAAATGATGAGAGTATGACTACAAGATGTGAGCGTGCGGTCGGGGAGAGTTAGCTTTGGTATGGCTATGTATGCATGCTTGCATGTGTATAGGGTACGTATTTAATTATGGGTTTAAATTGTTATCGGGTAGCTTGATACGGAAGTATATGTATGGGTATACATATATGGAAGTATTTAAATTACATTCTACATATTTTATTATGGGTTTGGGCTAAAATGAAATTTTAGGCAGGTACACTAACAACGAAACGTGTAGCTCGACTAGTTACGCTATATATGAGAGAACGTATGTATGCCACCGTGTCTACCGTTAGAAACAAATCTTTCCTAAGTTTGTGAGAACATACGGAACGAGCATGCATCATGATAATTACCATTCACATAATTAAATTGTTCCTCCCCTTATAAAATTCTTACTCGGTTATGTAACTCTTATCCATTATGGCCTTGTCTCACCAAGAGTACATGTTGATGGTACAGATGGTAGCGCCAGTTGGAAGTGAGAATTTCCTAATGGAGTTCGGGACTCCTACCTTGCTTTGGAGAGTTCTGCACTTCGCGGGGTACCAAGAACCACCCCTTTATCATTGGATCGAAGAGTACTTGGAAGGACAACCATGGTACGAGGTGCGGCTCACTATACCAGCCCGCACACAACCGCCCTTCCAGCAGGAGTGGAAGGCAGAATCGGAAGGGAAGACTCCTTGGGAGGCTGCCCAAGTTGTGGCCTTTGAGGTTCTGTGGCAGATCTGTCAACAACATGGAGATGCACTCACTGGTAGTGCAGCAAGTGTGTTTCCTTGGGTGGATCCATCCACCACAAATTGGGAACAACGGAGCCAAAATGCTTTGATTAGAGATCGAGATGAGCGTGTAGATAGCTCTAGTCCTTCCATGAGTGCAATGTTTGTTGTGATGAAGATGTTTTGTGCACGCTAGGACACTAGGGATTGCTAGCAGGAATCATACATCACCTGCATGGACAAACTCATGAGAGCTGAAGCAACGCAAAACAAGCTCAAGAAGTGTGTGCGCAAGCAAAAGAAAGCCACAAGTAAAGCCCGAAGGGAATCTAACCAAGCTTATGAAGCTTTGGGCGCTCTTCATGCCCAAATGGAACAAGTGGATCAGCAGAGAGCAGCAGCTCAAGAAGCTAGAGCTAATGATCAAGTAGTACTTGCAGGACTACGGGAACAGTTGGAGACCACCCGTGCGGAGGTGTCCATAGCTAGACATTAGCGTGATGCAGCAGAAAACTATGTCGCTAACATAAGGATAGAGCGAGATAGGCACCACGACATGAGCCACGCTCAGTATCGTGCTAAAAGGAGCCTACGTCAACAGCTTGCACAAGCCTAACTTCAAGTAATGAACCTTCAGCATGAAGTGCACTATTTGAACAACCAGCTGAACCCTATCCTTGATGGGGAAGAGGATGGTCCAAATATGGAAGAGGATGATGATGAGGAGCCTAAGGAAGGAGATGATCCTATCTCTAACCTCGATAGTGATCATGACAAGGATTAGATCGCGTAGTACTTAGTATAAGTACTTAATGTATCATTGTTGGTTATGTAATGGACCTGTAGTCTGGATTTGATGTTGGTGATTTGAACTATCATGTAATATGGTTATTTGCATGACTATCGCACGTTCAGTTGAAACTCTAATTCCAGTTGATCTATCTGAGCTCATGATTTGGATATTCACGTGCTATGAGTCCGATGAGCGATTAAATTGGTGATGTCATGTTGCGAGAATGAATTGTTATGCCTCTGTTTTTATTGTGAATTTGAGAATTTTCTCTAGTAATTTTAGTTTGGCATGATTATGACTCATCTGCAATCTTGTGGCATCAACCAATAATTGCTTATTGTTGCAACATCACAGATGACACGCACCCGTGCTGGAGCTAGTGGCAGCCATGATGGCAATAATGATGACTTACCACCACCGCCACCGCCGCCATCTACTCAGGAGTTCTTTACCAAGTTCTTGGGGAGCCAAAGGACAATGGAAGAAGCTCTGCGCCTCATCGCGCAAAACACCACTCGTGACCACCCACATCAACCAGGGCCGAGCCAAATCAGCACAGTTCATTCAAGGAATTTCTAGATACGAAGCCTCCTATTTTCAAGGTGGCTGAGGAACCACTACAGGCTGACGAGTGGCTCAATACCATTGAGCAGAAATTCTGTCTGCTAAGGGTCACCGAGCATCTGAAAGCTGAGTATGCTTCTCATCAGCTACAAGGACCAGCAGGGATCTGGTGGACACATTTCTTATCATCTCTACCTACTAATGCACGAGTGACATGGGAACAATTCAAGCTGGCTTTTAGGGGACATCATATTCCCCCAGACCTAATGCGCATGAAAGCGGCTGAATTTATGAGGCTCACTCAAGGAATGAAGACCCTCACAGAATATGTGCACGCATTCAACAACCTGTCTAGATATGCTCTAGGTTTTGTGGATATTGAGGAGAAAAAGATAGAGAGCTTCAAGCGGGGTCTGGGTACCAAACTGATGAAGACCATGGCCAATTCTAGGTGCGCCACGTACAATGAGTTTATTAGTGATGCCTTGACCCAAGAAAACCATAATAACATGCATGCCATTGCTAAGGGTCGCAAGAGGGCATATGAGGTAGGTGCCTCCGGATCTTCACAGTCAAAAGCACCTATCACAGCTAGGCCACAATTCTGTCCACCTGCACCCAAGTTTAGGCCTCCACCACCTAAAGCTCAGAATAGCAGACCTCAGAAACCATTTCATAAGGCATTCACTATTGCCTTACCAAAAGGGACTGGCAGTCAGGGGAGCTCCATAGGACCTAGGAATAATCAGCCATGTTTCAACTGCAATCAAATGGGTCATTGGGCCAAGGAATGCCCCCACCCCAAGAAGAATGGCAACCCGAATCAGAACAATCAGAGGCAGGCTAACGCAAGGCATGTCCGGGATACGTGCATTATACCGCTATTGAGGAAGTGCCCACCGGAGAAGTTGTCACGGCTGGTATGTTTCTCGTCAACAAGCATCCTGCTGTTGTTTTATTTGATTTGGGAGCTTCTCATTTATTTATGAGTCAAGCATTTGCATCTAGACATGATCAAAAAATAATTGAAGTAAGCAAAGGGGGTTATAATATAAGTTCAGTAGGGGTACTATTTCTACCAAAAAGATAGTAAAAAATGTGCTCATCTCTATACAAGGGAGGGAGTACACAACGGATTTGATAATATTGCCCGGGTTATCGATAAGTGTAATCTTAGGCATGAATTGGATGAAGGATCATGGTGTTCTTATTGACACTAGCACCCGTACTATTATGTTTAGAGAACCCACGGGAGGGAATGCTTTTCTAGTTCCACTCTCCTGCAATTTCGAACTCCAACATTTAGCTTGTGCTATCTAAACCACCACACTTTGTGATATCCTAGTGGTTTGTGAGTTTCTAGATGTATTTCCAGAGGAATTACCAGGTCTACCACCAAATAGGGAGGTGGAATTTAAGATTGAGTTAGTGCCAGGTACGACACCCATATCAAGAAGGCCCTATAGAATGCCACCCAATGAGTTAGCAGAACTTAAGGTTCAATTACAAGATCTATTGGACAAGGGTCTTATCCAACCTACCTCATCTCCGTGGGGGTGTCCAGCCTTGTTTGTAAAAAAGAAGGACAAGTCACTGAGAATGTGTGTAGATTATAGACCACTCAATGTTGTGACCATCAAGAACAAATATTCATTGCCTCGCATCGACATCTTGTTCGATCAGCTAGCGAAGGCAAAGGTATTCTCCAAAATTGACTTGAGATCAGGCTACCATCAGATAAAGATCAGACCGGAGGACATACCTAAAACTACTTTCTCTACTAGGTACGGCTTATATGAGTATTTGGTTATGTCTTTCGGACTAACAAATGCTCCAGCCTACTTCATGTACCTGATGAATTCGGTATTCATGCCCGAGCTCCACAAGTTCATGGTCGTGTTTATCGATGATATATTGATTTATTCGGAAAATGAGTCAGATCATGAAGAGCATCTAAGGATTGTTTTATCCAGATTGAGGGAGCATAAGCTATATGTGAAATTTAGCAAGTGTGAATTTTGGTTGAGCAAAGTACCTTTCTTAGGTCACATCTTATCAAGAGATGGAATCTCTGTAGACCCATCAAAAGTACAAGAGGTCATGGATTGGAAAGCCCCAACTTCGGTTCATGAAGTTCAGAGTTTTCTAGGATTAGCAGGGTATTATCGTTGTTTCATTCTAGATTTCTCAAAGATAGCTAAGCCTATGACCAGACTACTTTAGAAAGATGAGAAGTACAAATAGACACCAGAATGTGAAGCAGCTTTTCACACCCTCAGAACTTTGTTGACTACCGCACCTATGCTAGCACAACCAGACATTGAAAAGCCTTTTGATGTATTTTGTGATGCATCGGGAATAGGTTTGGGGTGTGTGCCTATGCAAGAAGGAAGAGTTATTGCATATGCTTCTCGGCAATTGAGAAAGCATGAAGTCAACTACCCTACGCATGATTTAGAACTTGCAGCAGTTGTTCATGCATTAAAGATATGGAGACATTATTTGTTGGGCAATGTATGTCATATATATACTGACCACAAAAGTCTCAAGTATATCTTTACCCAACCAGAGTTGAACATGAGACAACGAAGATGGTTAGAGCTAATTAAGGACTACAATTTAGAAGTGCATTACCATCCGGGTAAAGCTAATGTAGTAGTAGATGCACTCAGTCGAAAGTCTCATTGCAACACTATAGAAGCATTATTGGAAGATGGACTCAACTTGTTACACCCTGCTATACTACACAATATCACGATCAGTTGTTCACTTGAGAGCAAAATCGTAGAGCTGCAGCAGACAGATGTAGGAATAAGTCACATCAAGAGAAAAATGCAAGAGCAAGAGACCAAGCATTTTAGATTGGACGAAAGAGGTGTATTATGGTTTGAGGACCGACTTGTGGTACCAAAAGACCATGAGCTGAGGAATCAAATTTTAGATGAAGCTCACTCGTCCAAATTGTCTATCCATCCAGGTAGTAGTAAGATGTACCAAGATTTGAAAACCCGTTTTTGGTGGACTAAGATGAAGAAAGAGATCACAGCCTATGTCGCTAGGTGCGATAACTGCAGTAGAGTAAAAGCTGTTCATATGAAATCTGCCGGATTACTTTAGCCACTGCCTATTCTAGGTTGGAAATGGGAGGAAATCAGCATGGACTTTATCATAGGCCTTCCAATGACACCACAAGGTCACGATTCAATATGGGTTATTGTTGATCGTCTCACCAAGTCAGCACACTTTATACCCGTGAACACAAGGTATATAGTTGGGAAATATGCTGAGATATATGTTTCTCAGATTATGAGACTACATGGAGTACCCAGGACTATAATCTTAGATCGAGGACCATAGTTCATAGCTTATTTCTGGGAGCACTTACACCAGGCTTTGGGAACCAAGCTAATCAGAAGTTCGGCATACCATACACAAACTTCAGGATAGACAGAGCGAGTGAACCAAATCCTAGAAGATTTGCTTAGAGCTTGTGTTATATCTTCAAAAGGTTCATGGGAGAAATGGTTACCTTTAGCTGAGTTCTCCTATAACAACAGTTATTAAGCGAGTATCAAGATGGCTCCATTTGAAGCATTGTATGGTAGAAAATGTAGAACTCCATTGAATTGGATTGAGCCCAGTGAAAGGAGATACTTTGGTATTGACTTTGTCAATGAAGCTAAAGAGCAAGTACGTGTCATCCAATAGCATATGAAGGCAGCTCAATCGAGACAAAAGAGTTATGTTGATAAAAGAAGGAGACCACTGAGTTTCGAAGTGGGTGACTATGTATACTTGAAAGTATCACCCATGAAAGGCGTGAAGAGATTTGGGATGAAAAAGAAGCTTTCACCTAGATATGTGGGGCCATACAAGATTTTGGAACGGAAAGGAAATGTTGCGTATAAGTTACAACTTCCACCAGAGATGAGTGCAATATTTGATGTTTTCCACGTTTCTCAGTTGAAGAAATGTCTTCGAGTACCTAAAGAAGCTATTGCACCCACCATCGTCCAGCTTCAATCGGATTTGACCTATGAAGAAAAGTCAATTCAAGTATTAGAAGAGATGGAAAGAGTAACACGGAGTAAGATTATTAAGTTCTATAAGGTGGTGTGGAACAATCATAGTGAACAAGATGCTACGTGGGAAAGAGAAGATTATTTACGAGAAGTTTATCCCGCCTTTTTCCAAGAATGGTAGGTCTTGCAAATCTCGGGACGAGATTTTTATAAGGGGGAGGGGTTGTAACACCTCGGGTGTTAGCCTTGCATAACTTGACTTGCATAGCATGAGCATGAGCATCAAGCATTCATAAACAAGCATTTACAATTGAAACATTGGATTGAAACATCTGCAACATTTGCTTGTTATTGCATGTTTCATTGTACATATGCAAATGATCATGAGTATATACATGTAATTAGTTGATGTGGATCACAACAACATGTAGCAACACATAGGTTAGCAAATAGGACCTTGTTCATGAAGTCACCTTTCATGAACCAACACTTAAGATTTCATGTGATTAAACTAAATAGCACTATGAGTGACTAATACATGAAATGATGGTATAACCTTGCAATTAGCCTAAACATGTTTAGAGTATCTTTATGAACAACTTTGATATTCATGGTTAGGGGTAAATAGGTCATTAAGCCATAGTTTGAAGTGTATCATCATTTAATTATGGCATGTTTGACCCAGTTTGAACTAGGTGCTAGAGACCTTGCATGGAGGTGGTCACTAAAGCAAAGTTGTAGTATTTGATATAAGGAACAACTTTTATTTTTGGGTCATTGACTAATTTAGCTTTAACATGCTTGAATTGGTCTCACAAGAATCAGCAAAATTAACATTTCAACACTTAATAAAATTTTCTAAGTCTTGGTTCACTGACCGACTGACAGGCTGACATTGGGGATGATATAACTTGATTTTGGTTGCGAATTAGAGCACGATCCTTTAAGAACAATTGAAGCTGGTACATGGGTCTACAAAATTTGTTTAGGGCGATTGCACGATGGAGCTACGGTTTAGCAGAAAAATCATCGTCAATTCGCGTTGTCAGGCATGTCCATTTGCTTAACTGACGAACTGCATCGGCTGACTTCGGTGGCCGACAGGGCAGAGTTCGCGCGCCGCGTAGAAGCCAGCGGACGCCGCGCGTCGCCGGAGCCCCGCCACGTGTGGCCAAGGTAGGCCAGCGCACGTGTTAACACCCCAGCTACCGCCCGCACTCGGCCGTGCACCTAGTTGCATCGCCTTAGCCTCCTTCCTCGCCGCAGCGACAGCCGAGCTTGTCCCGCCTCCGCTGTCGCCATAGCCAGCGCAAGCTAGCGCCGAGCCGCCCATTCATCACCACAGCAGCACCACCAACTCCCCAGCAACCCACCGTGTCCACTTGTGGCCGCTGATATCACCCGGTAAGCTCCAGCGCCATGCAAGTGCTCGCCGGAGCTCCGCCACCACCCTCCGTCGCCGTGGTCCCACCTAACCCGACCACCGCAGGCCACGAGAGCGCGCGCAATAGGTTCCTTGTAGTCCGGCGATGCTCGTCCGAGCTTTAGTAGGGGCCACCAAGGTCGTCACCGATGTACCGCCGTCATCCCGCCTCGCCGAGCCGCCATGGCTGCCGCCGTCGTCACTAGCGTCGACGATAGGGCCGGCCAAGTAGTGCAAACGATGCGCCTGGTCGAGTAGGTCATACCGTGAAGACGTCACCGCCGACAACCTCGCCGTCGGCAAGCTTTGGCCGCGCCAGCAGCGTACAGCACCACCACTCTGCTTCTGAGTCAATGACGCATGGGGTCCTCTGTCAGCGGGTCCCACCGGTCAGCGACAATGGTGTTGAGGGATAGTTCATTTGATTCCAGATTTTGTACTGTTTTGTAATATTTGTATCTCTAGTTTGGTAGCTTCAAAAATTGTGAAATAAATTTGATAATGTTCCTTAGGAAGTGTAGTATTTAGGAAAAATATAGTTTTGACACGTACAGTAGAAATTTTGGAAGATTTAAATGGAAGTTTGAAATGTGTTTTTGAATGCATGCAAACTTGTTTAGTTTATATCTAGAGTTCCTGTGCTCCAAAAATTATAAAATTTTTGTGATAAGCTATTCTTGTCATGTATGAGCTCTGGTAAAAAATTCAGGGTCAGTGCATGAGTAGATTTGTAGTTATAAATTTTCCTTTAATAATTAGGAGATCTTTGTATTAATTTTCATAAATTCTTTAGGAATCCAATATTCATGAAATTTGTTGGAAGTTATCATAGTACCAAAAGGATGATAAGAAAAATAGGAAATCTGTTCCTTGACACTTTTCACTAGGGTTTTCTATTTATGCTATTTTAAGCCTTTATGCTTTGTCTTTTTTGTATAGAGTGTTTTACTGAATAAAATGGCATGAAACTTTTACAGTAGTCTTTTGGTAGCATTAATAAGGCACTGTAAAGTTTTGAGAATTTATGAAGTACATTTGGTATATATTTATTATTTAACCTATGTATCTAAATAAAATAATAAAGGCATTTAAAAAATAGTTTGGGCTTCACCATTATAATTTCTTCAGTGTATTTGGTATGCTTAAACTATTGGTAGACTTTGTGTTGTAAAACTTTGAATGATTACATGAAGTAGAAGTATTGTTACTTCGTAATGCGAATTGGAAGGATTCCGGACAGATTCTGGAGTTTGATAAGTTGCATGATAGAAATGATGATTACTGTAAAACTGGTTAATAACAAAGTTATAGATAACTTCATCATATGTCTTGTGTTAAAATTTCAGGACCGTAGGTCAAACGGTTTAGGAGTTATAGCTGTTTAAAGTTAGCTTTTCCGAAGTTGCTTGCTCTCTGGAATTTCTGGACAGCACTGAAATGATTGTCTGTTTTGCCTAAGATAAGTTGTGAATTAGCTTTTGTGAATTAAATAAGAGTTGTAGGTGATTTTATAAGCTTTCCAGAAAGTCCATGATCACTGCATTTGGATAATTAGAACTCCAGTTATGAGTAAAACAAGTAGCTGCTGTTTGTGAAATAGTTGATGAATTGTTGAAGTAGTTAATTGCATAATCAAGAAGAGATATGCACCTACTCAGTCGAACATGATGCACTTGTTAACATATATGCATTCGCAATATCTTATGCCATATTCATGCATCTAGGATCGGAGGAAGAAATAACGTTGCTGGAATTCGATAAGATAGAGGAAGGGGACTAGCAGGAGAATCCTCAAGTCGCAGCTCCCGAAGGCGTGGAGCAGAATCCTGAAGAGCTTCTGGAGTGTCCTGACCACCGCCCCACTTCCTTTCTCTGAGGCAAGCCTTGGAGCATTCTAAGTCTCCCAGTATTTTATAAATGATTACTTAAGTACTTATGATTGATGCATTAGGTTATAAGAGTTGAATGGAACCACTTTATGCATATAAATTCCTTGTCCAGATATTACACCTTTAACCGGTATAGGTCTAGGATCGAATATATGCTTAGCCATGCTTAGACCAGTAGAAGTCGGGTGATGTCCTGTCACCTACGAGATATAGGTGGATACCGGAGCACGGTTGGCTATATTTGCTATCGTGGAACAGAACCATGGGGTAAAAGAAAATCGAGGCCGGGCGGAGTCTATGCGTAGGTTGACTCATGTGATTCCGTCTGAGCTGATTAAGGATCGTACCATTGTTGGCGCTTCTGACAATATTGAACGCATGCCTATCACTTAGTTGGCCGGATAACTCATTCCGACCGTGAAGCCGAGTAGCTCAACTCAGGCCAAGACCCGTTCTGTTGTGCGCTCCTTGCGGGGGGCGATCAGACTAAGCCCAAGGGCAGGCTAGGCCTGAACGTCCTGGCATCTGGTGTCCCAGATTGTGCGGCGCGGTACGGAGCCATGAAATGTGGACCTGAGTTGTACCAAAGGTGACCTAAGGCTACCTTCGCGTGGTATGCCTGGGTTTGTGTTAGGAATAAATTCCCAGCTGGTTGAAATCGATTCGAATCGCCATCTCTCCTAGATAGTGAGAAACTTGGCTAGTCCCAACATCGTAGTAACTGTGTTATGGAACATGATGGTTCGAATGAATATGGAATTACAATACCTGCTATGGTTACTATTGTATGCTTTTAAAGTAAGATACCACATGTTTGGCACATGATAGTTGTTAATCTAGAGATGGATAGTTATAATTAACTTGATAAAGGAATCAAAATTGTACAACTAAGTCAATTGCTTTTATGCAAAATGTTGTCAAGCTATCTCCACTTATACAGCCTTGCATAATCCTTAGAGTCGATTTATTTCTGGTTTATGACGGGTAAGTCTAGCTGAGTACCTTCTTGTACTCAGGGTTTTATTTTCCCATTGTTGTAGATGGCACTGTGTATCATGGTTATTGCAAGAGTTGCTTCTATCCCGCCATGGATGAGGAGTAAGCCTTGGGTAGGCTTCTTTATTAATCCCTATCTTTGCTTTTATGGACCGTGATCCTACTTGGCACTGTATCAAACTATGTTGGAAACTTTATTTCGAATTTAATTGCTTCCGCTTTATCTATCAAACTAGGTTTGTAATAAATTTTATTCGTACTCTGATGACGAAAATGTATCTATGAACTTAATGTAATATGTGGCATGTATGTTGAATCATGTACGATCTTGGTTGTTGTAAATCATTTATCGAGACCCGTCGTGGTACTCGATGGACTACCGGGTTTATATGGGTTCAAGTATGACAGTGCGACCACTTGCGGGCTGCCATTGTACTTGTACTCTTATAAATTGGTCGGTTCTGCGACAAGAGAAGGGGAAACTTACGAAGACGACATGGCCTGGCTCCAGCTGCATCAGAGGATGCCCCGGCACTGGGTAGACAAAATCGAGGAGGGCACCCACATCATCCCACTAAGGCTCCATCACCTCCTTGATGCGTTGCACGATCTGGGAGTTGGGAAGCATTCCCTCGGTGATCGTCGTCCCATCGAACGACGCCTCAGGCGCCATCGCATACAGTGGGAGCGCACGCATCATCAACGGCGCCACCCTCCTTGCATGGTAGGCCTCAATGACTCTTGACCCCTTCAGGCCATTCTCCTTTAGGATATGGATGGCGGTAATGTGGTCTCGGATCTTCTTCTTATCCTTCTTTGGGATGCCCCACTTCTTCCATGGCTCTGGGGCCTCTTCGATCAGGCACCTAGTGAACTCCGGCAGAGGGGTAGCGACGTCATTCTTGAGGTAGAACCATGGCGAGTGACACCCCTTGTTGGATGTTGAGAGCCGCATGGATAGGTACTCGCCGACCCAGTTGTTCCGAAGTTGGATGCCAGCACACCCCATCGGCATATGCAGCTCCTGTCTTCCACTTTTCTCCCTCTTCTTCTGGAGGGTGACGGCGAAGAAGTACCTCCACAAGTCAAAGTGGGGGCTGATCCCTAGGAACCCCTCACACAGGGCGACGAACGCCACCATGTGCTGGATCCCATTGGAATTGAGATGCTACAGCTCGATCTTATAGTAGTGCAGTAGCCCCCAAAGAAATCTGTGGGCGGGGGTCGCGAACCCATGCTTGTGGAAGTAGGCGAATGACACCACATAGTCGTCGGGCGACGATGGCAAGTCCTCCTCACTAGGCAGCAGCCACTCCTCGGTCGAGCTCCACGCACGGAGAAGACCGCGATAGATGAGGCCCTCCATGCACTGGAAGGTGTTGTCAAAATGGCACCATGGATCCATTAGAGGTGGGGGCAGATGGATGCGGGCACAACGACTGCGGAGATGTGGAGGCAGGAAACCTAAGCGATGGTGGTGGTGGTGTGGCTGTGGAGTCAAGGATGCAATGTATGGAACCTAGGGGGCTAACCTTTCTATTTTATAGGGGCGACGGGTGCGAGGAAACCAACTGCCCACCTAGATCTCTGCGCCTGCCACAAACTACCACCATGTCTCACCATGAGACATGCACACACAACCTATGTCCATCCCCTCAGCAAACTCGCCAGACATTTTGCCTTTCCAAATGGGCCACAACCCATCACAAGTAAAAGGGATATAGAGCTAAAAATGCTCCTATGGCCCATCTAGGCTTGGGAGTTTCGAAGGTTGGCCTACCGATGGGTTCGACAGCCGCTCCAGACACCCTAAGAGCGAGGGGTGGAATGGGATGGGCCCCTAGTGGCCAGCACTTGGGTGCACGAGCGCCATGGGTATCCCGTCCCATGTTCAGGTCTTGATCAAATATGATCCATGGTTTTTCCTCGAAGAAAGGTAGAGAGCCCTCAGGACCGGTCGAACAGACCCGAGAACTATATGGATTGACCACTGAGAACATGGAGTCGGTCACCAGCTGACCCAAGCTAGATCCTCATGAATGGGATGCCAGGGCCCCACTTGGACTAGCCAGCTAACATCTCATCAAGCACCATGGCTCGTCCATAGAGAAAAATCATGGCATGGCTTAACCCCTCCTGTTGCGAAAACCATGGATGGGGTAACGATCACAAAGATGAGCCAGCCCTCGACTAGACCCCCGCTACACGTGGGGGCTCAAGGAAAGTTGCACTCGTAAGGAGACTAGACGCACGGTCGCAGAATGACAGACCCCCGTAGGGGTCAAAATTAGGTAAAGACCTTTTCTGACCCACCAAACCTCATGACTATACCCCTAAGGGGTCCGATCATGATGAAAGGGAATCGCTGTCCCTAGGGCATGCTGTGGGCGACAAAAGAAGGCCAAGGCCATCAGAGTCCTCCCATTCAAAAAAAAGCCTCTGAAGGAGTATTCTACTCCTCTATAGGCTCAGGGGCTACTACCAGGGACCAATACTAGGGTACCCAAAGAGGAGGAGGTAATGACCATCAACATTGATTCATCTGAGCAGTCAAGAGCATGACTATGGCTCAAACCGACCCCTAGGCACGCAAGCTCTGCCTCCCTCGACCTCTAGGGGTGAACTTCACCTCACCCAACCTCTGGGGGTGGGCTCCGTCTTGCCTGACCCTAAGGCCATGGGCTCCGCCTCACCCAACCACAAGGCCATGGGCTCCGCCTCATCCGACCATTAGGTTTATGCTCCACCTCGCCCGGCCCTTGGGTTCATGCTTCACCTTGCCTGACCCCGAGGCCATGGGCTATGCCTCACCATCCTCTGGGGGCAGGCTCTGCCTTGCCCGACCCCAAGGCCACGGCTCTGCCTCGTTCGACCTCTAGGGGTGGGCTTCACTTTGCTTGACCATTGGGGGTAGGCTCCGCTTCGCCCGACCCCTAGGCTGCGGGCTCCGCCTCACCTGACCTCTTGAGGCAGACTTTGCCTTGCCCGACCACTCGAGTATGGGCTCTGCCTCACCCGATGGGGTCCCATACCGCTACAAACCACTCAGGGTCCAAGCGTATGTGCCTGGGTCAAAACTCTAATGCCAAAGAAGAGATCGGCATGCCCGGATGTAACCCTTGGCCATGACAGGCCATACCTGAGGATTCACATCAAGAACAATGTCGGGCATACTGAACAGAGTGGAGTGCCATGACCGACAGATGACACCTGCGTATGGCGCCATTGATGGACAAGACCACGATGTGGCGCCATCCCCATTGACACATACAGTGTCAGTGGGACCCACATGAAGGAGAAGAAGGACCTAGCGATCCTAAAGGCCTTTGGCTCTCTCTCTCTCTCATTCTCCTCTTTCCCTCCACTATAACCCATGCTTTCCCCTAGCCTATAAAAAGGAAAGCAGGGCACTCCATTGAAAGGCATCTGATACCGATCGGATCGATTCAAGCCAGGTCCAAACAAACCCATCGAACCCTGAACACACGGCTGAGCAGCAACCGAGCTCTCTTAGCACCCGTTCACTCCTTTCACCAAAGACTTGAGACCCGTCCCTCTCTCACCCATTTGTAACCCCTACTATAAACTTTTAGTGCTAGTAACACGAGGAGCAGCAACAAACTGGACGTAGGGACATTCTGCCCGAACTAGTATAAATCTCGTGTCCTCTAAGCACACCATCCGAGCCAGATGCACAATATTAGAAATTTACTTATCGGTGGTGACTCAAAACACCGATAGTAGGTTACAAGGATGACCTGTGGATCCTTGGTAACCGTGTTGCATAGGTCTTCTATGCATAGGACCTAAGCATTGAGAAGAAAAAGGTAGGAAAGCAAAAGCTTGTAGTTGTCACTATGAAACAACAAATTATAGGAGTTGATGATGTGCTTGATCCTAAGAATTTTAACTAGTTTAATGAAATGCCTCTCTTTATAGACCTACCAGAAAAGATAATAAATGTAGATCGAAGTATTCTAGCAAATTCATTGCCCTATTTGCGCCCCGATGGACATGCAAGAACAGTAGCTGGCTAAACTCTGTGCTTGATTTCATTTATCATGTAATTCATGTATCAGCTTGTATGAATGGTTTATCATGTAAACTCTATGCTTAATGTCATTTATCATGTATCATGTATCTAACAATGTATGGTGATTGTGCTCACACTTACATAGTTTCCAAAGTTTCCACAGTCCAAATAAATGAATTATTTGGTACAAACCATAATAATTTAGATCAATTCATTACAAACACATAATAATTTAAATTTGTTCATTACAAACCATAATAATTTATTACAACCAATAGTAATTTAAATTCCTAGATCTTCCCCACGTTGTACCACGTACTCAGAAAAGTGCAAATCGTTGATTTCATATGCCAAATGTGGGTGATGTTGTGCAATGTATTCACTAGTGAACTCTCCCTTGCTTCACAAGATCGTTCACAAGGCCTACTAACGATGATCAGATATGGTCGAGAACCTTTCCTCCTAGTCATAAGAATGTTTTCCTAGATTCCCTCTAAAGTTTCCATAGGGCCACCATATTCCCAATTATAACGACCCAATTGATGCAGGGCCTAGTTTATAATGGCTTCAAAGTTACAACCAGCGTATGTTACGTCCTACTCAACCTGCAAGTGTTGAGAAAAATGGTTACCACAAAACCATATATATATAGACATAATAATTAATCTGCATATAAGTTATGAGACTGACCACATCATTTATGTTGTTCTCAGCTAGCTGTGCACAAAATCATCCAATATCGTGGTGAAGGTCCACATTCAAACTCCTATCCTCATGGAGTAGTATGTAGGAATATTGTACCCAATATTTTGAAGTGCCCTTAAACATTCTAGCACAGCATATTTTTGTGCACTAATGTCATGATAATCTGTGTGGCCCGTCCTCTCAATGTATAAAACCATACCTTGTTGGTTACCCGCCCTAGCGAGAATAGAAAAGTCAAGTCAACATTGCTTGAGTCCACCATCTACAGGGAATGTACCCACATTGATGTAATCAACCCTGAAATTTGAGATTGTCTCTCTGAACCATGGTATAGGATGAATTGTCTATATTTAAGAATTATATATATCAGAACAAAATATCTATAGAGGTGTCTTTAAAACATGTTACCTACTATGCTTGGATATGGGTGGTTTGCCCTCACCAATGTTGGTCGAAAGCCCAGATCATATGCATAATTATCTAACAGATCTGACGAAGGGAGTTCGGCCATCTCTTCTCCTAAATTTATGTCAAGAAAGAAAAAAGGTTATTAGTAACTAAATAACATATGCACTAACAAGTTGTGTTGACCCATGCTTTGCTACGAGCCATACAACTACTAAATTCAAAGTCAATGTATAGTCAAATATTACTCACATGCATTGAAGAGTTCACAAATATTTCAACAATTGTTTGGAAAGTATAAATACAATCATTGTAACACCCCAGGTGTTTGTCACCAATTAAGCAATTGGTTTAAACTCAACCATGGCATGTTAAGTGGTGATGGAGATGTTAGGTCAAACATATGAAAATGAGCCACCACTTAAACTTGGACCATGCACCATTGCTTACATGCTGCCCTTTCTAAAAAGTATGCTTGAGTAATGCTGGATGTACTTGTTTCATGTGTCTCGCATCAATATCCATCTATATTGATCCATGGAAAAGTTTCGTGAAGTTTGGAATCAAGAAGTCACATGAAATGACAAGTTATGTCCTTGCCTAAATTGTTTTATAAAGTGAATGGAATTCTAGATCATCAACCAAACCTTGAAAACTTGCCCAAATGACTCTAATTGAACTCTACAACAAAAGTCATGAAGGGTTTGTGTTGAGCAGAGGACAAGAAAATACCTCAATCGGTCTAAAACTCGGATTTAAGCTTTACCTTGATGCTACTTTGACCTATGTTGACCAATCACTTACAGTGCTTGCATGGAGTTGTACCTTAAATAAAAGTTGAATTTTGAGTGGAGTAGAACAAACTTTGTTTTAGGACCAAGAGTCAGATCAACTTGGAACTAAGTCAAACAGAGGCTCAAAATTGAATCAGTGACTCTTTTCAGACTTAGAAATATTCTAAGACAGGAATTCATCGTCATCGGCGTCGGCATGTCGCATTCTCATGTTTTCGTGAAGTAACTTGTCTTGGTCCCAAAATAAAAGTTGGAGTATATGTTGTGGAGAAGAGCGTGCAAAAAGAAGGCACCAGTTTGACTTTATTTTGACCATCAATTTTGGAGTTTGTTAATCGCTATCAATGCATTGACAATGCCGTATTGGAATGTAATTAACTATTAATCTACTACCCTAATGACTATGGTCCCTAAATAAAAAATGAAGAGCAGTGCATGGGCTTCAAACTTCATTTTGGGCCCAAGGTCCAAATCGGCACAGATCCGACCCAAAACCAGCGCCGACCTCACCCTCATTGATGCCCACCAGGTGTCTGATGCTTTGCCTTCGTGGCGACCATGCACCGAGAGCGCTCCCACCATTGCTGCGTGTTGTTGCCATGTGGCCTACCTCCCTGTCGCATCCCTGCTCCTCCAACCGAGCGCCTGAGCTTCCCCACGCCTCCCTCACTCGCTCTGCCGATCCCCGCCTCGCCCAGTCGCTCTGCGCCAGAGCACGGATGCCGAGCTGAAGCCATGGCCACCATTGCCGAGCGGTAAAGCTCTAGCGGAGCCATTTCTATTGCTCCTGTCCTCCTCCGCTTGCTTGGACCTTGTCCTTCCTACCCCCACCATCAAGCGCACGTGGTGTGCCTCTCCTTCGAGCGCCGCGCGCTGCCGTACATGGCGCCCGCCGTCTCCGCACGCACTAACGCCGTGGCCAAGCTGGCTTAGGTTGCTATGGCTATGCTATGCCCCTTGGCTAGCCGTGTGGGATCCCCTAGGAGTGTGCGCACGCCCCCAGCACCGCCACTCGCCGTCGGTGAGCTTGACCATCCCGAGCCGGCCATCTTCCCCTGCTCTCTGTTGTGGAAGCTAAGAAGGACCACGGGCATGAATTAGAAGAAGTTTGAGGGTCTAAGTGTGAAGCCGTGACTCAGTTGAATAGTGCTAGAAAGGATCTTTTTGTTTGTGTTTAATTTCTGAAAAATGCAGGGTCCCTGATGCAAGATTTACATTCCTTTTCTTTTGATTTTGACAGATTTGGATTATCGACTTTGAAAATTCATAGTAATCAGTAGAAAAATTGTAAAATGGTAAATGAGGACTTTTTGGAATCTTTGTGAAATTATCTATGCAGTAGATCTATAATATGGCATGATTTAGTTTAAATATATTGCTGCAAAAATAGATTTATGCAGTTAGGTTTTTGATACTAGTTGTGTTTTGTCTTTTTCATAACTGCAGTTGTTGTGCTCAAATAATTGTGAAATGTTTGTGGAGTGCTGCTAATGTTATTCTTGATGTCTGGTAAAAAATTCAATATTTTAGGCTTGATAGTTTAAGATCTATAAAAATAACAAATTACCTATATTGCTTTGCTCCTATTCTGAATAGTCATGCATGTTTGAATTAATTGGCTTAGTTAAGTTATGAATCATGACTTTATGATAATACATGAGTTGTAGTACTTTTACTGAGATTTTCAAAAAGCTAAATATCAAGATTTTTGGTTAAGTAGATCTTGAGTTATACTTTCTTAAATCTCTATGGCTGTTTCTGCCCAAACCCAGAGAGGGTTTCCTTGATCTTATTGTGGGGCCTTCTAAATAGTAGAATTAGCTTTAGGTGTTTACAACAAAGTTGTTTAAAATTTGCTAAGAATTCTAAAAGGTCTAGAACCACATTTATTGGACATGTATAACTCCATTTATAGCTGTTTAAAGTGGCATGTCAGTTTTTGTCCTTGTTTTAGATAGAGATGCAATTATTGGATTAATTGGCCTTGTTATCTGTAGAATCATCTTAAGATGATAATAAGAAAGTTGTAGATAACTCACTTAAACATCTTGTGTTAAATTTTCATGGCATTTGGCCAAATATTTTGTGAGTTATGACTGTTCTAAGTTGGTCTTCAGAAATTATAGTTCTCTGGAATTTCTAGACCAGATTTGATAAATGTGATTGTTTGAACCTTTTAACTTGGGAATCATGCTCTGATGATTAAATATGGATTGTAGAAAATTTCATAATATTTCCATATTGTCTGGTTGCATGTATTTTGGATTAGTACAACTCTAGTTATAAGCTTGTGAAGTTGCATGGCAGAATCTGTCCAAGTCTGGATAGAGGTGCTCAATTGTGCTTGATTGACCTTGTTAATGGTGGAATGACCTTGTGATGATAATAAACATGTTTTATATAATTTAAGAAGCTTTCTATAAAGCTAAGGTTCATGCTTGTTTGATGTCTGTAACTCTAGTTATGCAATTTTGAAACTACTACTACTTTTCTGTCCTAGTTCTGTGTAGATCTGAAACATTGGCATGTTTGACCTAGTTAGCTTTGGAATAAGCTTTTGGTGATAGTAACAATGTTGTAGGAAATTTAATTATCTTTCCAGAAAGTCTAGGATCACCTTCTTTGGATGTTTGGATCTCCAGTTATGGGTGAAACAAGTGTTATCTGTGCTGCTGTCCAAATTCTATGTTGTGCTTTATAAGTTGATTGCTTTCACCTTGCATTGCCTTATGTGTTGCTAAGTGTAACTCATATGTTTCATGGTGTTAAATTAAGTTACTTGAGATCTTAAATTGTGATAGATGTTTTCAATGGAATAGCTTAACT